>NC_091127.1:4942500-5065000 GCF_040183065.1 Periplaneta americana | reverse complement strand
AATTGTCTAAGTTAAACGTTGTTATAACTTTTATAATTTTGATTTTTTTACTGAGACATTTGGTTTTTTCACCTTCAATTAATTTAAAGCAAGACTTTTTCATCTTTTTACTACAAATAATTCGCAAAATACGCATTTTTTGTCTCGTCTGAAAATTTCGTATTATGTGACAATGTTTCTCTACAATAATTGAACATAAAATAAATTATTGCTAGACATCTAGATAATAAACTAAATTCAAGTTCAACAAGATACATTTATTCCTTGTGCGAACATAAATAACAGAGTTATGATGGCATGTCCTTGTTTATTCCCTGTCAACAATATGAACTACAGATCGTGCTCGGATGTATTCAATGTCCGTAGTTACCAAATGATTTACCGCAGTGATACTGCATAATAACTAATAAACATTACAAGCAATTACGACTTATCTGCTTTCTGAGTAATACTTACCAATTAGGTTTATTCCATTTACGAAGAGAAAGAAATCGTTTATATTGTTTCTTATTTCATCCAACTCGCTTGCCATTTCCGAGGCACTATTTTCCTGAAAGCAGAAGACATGTATATTTATTAATCAGTCTCGACCAGCTAAATTTTATCATCATTGTTGTCATCATCACCATCTTAATTATTATTATCATAATCATGAAGTTCAGTAGGCCTATTTAAAACCTACGCCTGTTTCATTTCCAAACTTATTTGTTCTTTAGATATTTTTCTGGATCTTCCTCTACTTATTTTTCATTTTTGGCTGGTACTGCATTCTTTTGATTGAATAGATCATTATTCATTCATGACACGTGTTGATAGCTGCAATTCCTGTATGTGGATATGGTATCCATTATACGTATTTTGCATGTTCAGTTGCTCTCGAATATTTTCATTTCTGTGATGGTCACAAAAATCACATATCTACTGTTTCAGTCCCCCTGATTTCCTTTAAAGTTAACCCATAGATCTGTTCTATAAGAAATGAAGCTAGTATAATATTGTAATTAGGTTCTTTGGTTGATTATATAACTTTATTAACGAATTTATTATTTCATACTGTTTATTATGGACTATGATTTCGTGGACTATGATTTCTATATTGTTAATTATATATCAGTATTGATAATATTAATATTAATATAAACATAATTATGATTTTAATTAGTATTATGCGTCAGGTTCCAAAATCCTTGGTAACCAGTTTCTATGATTTTCCATAAACCACAAAAATATATTTGTAAGGTATTTTTCTCATAATCTACTTAACCCTTTGAAGTATAGTGGTTACTCAGAAGAACCACCGTTTTCTTTCTTTCTAAATTTTATGCCACAGATATTCTATCAAGGAACCACCTCTTGAGTATACATAGAGGTGCCATCTGTGTTCTTAAATTGTGTGCAGAGTTAAAATGTTGAAAAAAATCGATTGAAGCTTTGGTATGATCCATGATATGAAAAACATAAAGAATTAATTTGTGCTTCAAAGGGTTAAACCAAATAATAATGATCGAGTTTAATAATTTCATTATATTTAGATATGATTATTATTATTATTATTATTATTATTATTATTATTATTATTATTACATAATTATTTTATTGATGTTTTGGGAAGATAAAAGGAATTGCTATTGTATTATATTAAATGTGTTTTGTTCTATCATACTGGTTGATGGAAGAGAAGGCCGAATGGCCTTAACTCTGCCAGTTAAAATAAATCATGATTATTTATTATTTAACGTAATTGCATAACTTGGTCTGAAAATTACACCAGGATTCAATTTAATGATTTGAAAGACACATTATGGTGTGGCTTCACTTCAGAATTCATCATTGGTCCATATTTCTTGGAAGACAGCACTGGAATCATAGAAACTTACAGTAAGCGGAGAAGGGTATTAAAGTATGCTACAGAAATTCGTCACCTCTATACTAGGAATCACGGCTTAGAAGACAAAATCACAGTCTACTATATACAGTCACGAAGCTTTAGTTTTGAGGGTGCTAGAAACAATAGACTGTGACGGTACTATTTTGCATTGCCTGTAATGAGGCAATATTAGCGATTCTAGTGGTGAGCAACTATCTAATGTTTGCATATTTACTACATATTGAGCTTCGCGACTGTATATACTAGACTGTGACATAATCTTCATTCAAGATGGCGCACTGCCAGAATCTACACTCTTGCAAAGCAATTAATACTCAGATCTTTGACGATCATGTTGTCAGTAGGTATTTTCCAACAGATAACATAGAAGAATTAATTCAGTGTTCAGGTTCTTGTGACCAATTTTCAGCTGAAGTAGGTGGTGATGTATAAGACACTGACCATGTGACAGAAGTTATGATGTTGTGTCGTCATGCAAGGTCAGGCGCTTCTTTACTCGTTGGTTACCGATAATGATCACGTCAGCGTGTGGTACAACGAGAAGAGTGCTCTAACAGACAGAAATGTACAACTGGAGTATGTGAAACAATGACAGTCATAATCCTACTTCACGGAAGCGAAAATAGATATTGGAAACATGGTATAGAAATGAAGATATCAACTTAAAAAATTACATTACGGTCAATAAAACAATGTAGAGACGAAAGAAGATAAAAGATGATGATAGAAGGCAATGCTGAATAGTTATCTGTACTATACTTATTGACAAAATGCAAGCTTATCTTAAGTATAGAAATTAAAAAATATAATTGTAAATGTCAATGTTAAATCATACTCCTTAATGGTATATAGGCCTAATTGTTCTCTTTTAATAGTCTATCCTGTTTTAGTCCCTTTATATCCCCTCATCATTTTCATGCATTTTTTAACTTTATTTTAGAGTTTATTTCATTTTACATATAACTACCCGTACCCGTGCGCTCCGCTGCACCCGTTAAAAATAAATATAAAGTAATTACATAATTAAAATAGGACATTTGATCCAGGGAACGTTCGTGTTTGATAGAAGGATAAATCGTTTATTATATTACTTAATTTAAATTGTATTAAAAAATTAAAATGCGATCATTTTGATCCAGAGACCACTCATTTGGTCATAACAATTATTTTAGTAAATACAGGAAACGAATGCCTGTCAAGTTTTCTGTGCATAAGAAGCTATTTTAATCTTACCTGTCCTCGATTCACTCACAAGTTACTGTAATAACATCATAGCATTATGTCCATCTAGAGAAACTACACTTTCCAATGGTGAATTAATAATTAATTATACAAATCGGTTAATTTAGCTTCCGATATTACCTCATACAAACACAGAAACATTCTCTGTAAGCTACCGTATTTTTCATAGCTTTCGATTGTTGTTGTCCAAGGCCCCTTATAGACGAAGTCATTTGTTTTTTATTTCATTACACCGCCTTAGATGGCGTTGTTATTGTAATTTTGAAACTCATTTATCTCATTAAACATCAGTCCTATCAAAATTTTGCATGGAATAAAACTTATCGGAAATTAGTTTTAAAGAAACTTTTGTTATGTAACATTTTTCATGAAAATTAATAATAAGGGAGGTATTTCGATTTATTTAATTCAAGCCCCCTTATAACCCCCATTTTAAATAAAATATTTTGAATGCCATATAGCGTAAATTCTAAGTTACAACGAACTTAATTCATATTCAAATTTTCACATAAATCGGTTCAGCCATTATCGCGTGAAAAGGTAACAAACATCCAGACAGATAGACAGACAGACAGACAGACATACAAACAAAAATTTGAAAAAAAAAAAAAGCGATTTTCGGTTTCAGGGTGGTTAATTATATATGTTAGGACCAATTATTTTTAGAAAATCGAAAATTACCAGAAAAATTTCGGCTATAGATTTATTATTAGTATAGATTTGTATCCTCTAGTTTCCTGGTAAATTTTGTTCGTTCATTCATAATACCTTTCCTTTTATTCTTAGTTATATGCCATTCACATTGGCTATGCATACCTCTTAAGGCACTTTTCGCTTCGACCCTGCAAAGCGCTACGAAGTTTTTTGATATTATACATTTGTTTACCAAAAAAGTCTATCCAAACCTCTTCATGTGGTAAATCTTAATAACTTGGATTATTTTTCAGTTTCATGTGTAATCTTTTTCAAGGTTTCATTGTTTTCTTCCTGCCTTGTGATGTTTTCTTAAGGCTTGAACATAGTTGTAGTATTTCTATTTCCATAGCATAGCTTGCTAGCCTTATCACTAAATACTGCACTAGCGGTTGTGTCGTTATCAACCTCTGGACAGGCAAGTTGCTCAGCATTTCCTCCTCAGTTGACGACACCGTTATACTCCTATGACTTGGTCCCCATTGCCTTATCAGTGGACAGATAGCACTACTGGTACGTAAGAGAACTGAATTTTGCGAAGGAGAACTCCATGGAAACCTTATAAATTTGATATTAAACTCCTATCTCTTGACCTAAAAAATAGAATTTATTCAGAATATTAGGAAAGTATAATTAAATTATGTGAAGTAGTAACAATTACATAAAGATAAGCCTTTTAGCTTTGTTACTGAATTTAACGGGTCGTGATCACGTTGGGTATGTAAAAGACATTTTAATATAAGTCAAAATTTTAGACAACATTGAAGAAAGAAGAAAAAATCGAGGTTATAAATCATTCTCCTGTTTTCTCAGATGTTTAACATTTTAATCTATTTATTAAAACAACTTGACAATACTTACAGCTTACTATAGCAGTGTAAATAAATAATAGATAGATAGATAGATAGATAGATAGATAGATAGATAGATAGATAGATAGATAGATAGATAGATAGATAGATAGATAGATAGATAGATAGATAGATAGATAGATAGATAGATAGATAGATAGATAGATAGATAGATAGATAGATAGATAGATAGATAGATAGATAGGGATGGATGGATGGATGGATAGATGGATAGATGGATAGATAGATAGATAGATAGATAGATAGATAGATAGATAGATAGATAGATAGATAGATAGATAGATAGATAGATAGATAGATAGATAGATAGATAGATAGATAGATAGATAGATAGATAGATAGGGATGGATGTATGGATGGATGTATGGATAGATGGATAGATAGATAGATGGATGGATAGATAGATAGATAGATAGATAGATAGATAGATAGATAGATAGATAGATAGATAGATAGATAGATAGATAGATAGATAGATAGATAGATAGATAGATAGATAGATAGATAGATAGATAGATAGATATGGATGGATGGATGTATGGATGGATGGATGGATGGATAGATGGATATATATATATATATATATATATATATAAGTAGGTGAGTAAATAAGTAACTAAGTAAATAAATAAATAAAAAAACAAATAAGTAAATAAATAAATAAGTAAATAAATAAGTAAGTAAATAAATAAGTGAAAGATAAGTAAATAAACAAATAAGTAAATAAATAAGTGAATAAATAAGTAATTAAACAAATAAGTAAATAAATAAATAAAAAAGTAAATAAATAAATTTATTAAATAAATAAGTAAATAAATAAATAAGTAAATTAATTAATTTATTAAATGAATAAGTATTTAAATACAATATTAATGTTGCTCAAATTGACACGAAGTAGCTATGCTGTAATAGCTTCTAGTATTACTGTTTTCATATTTACTAAGATCGATATCAAAAGTAATGTAGCAATTTTAAACAGATGTTGGTGGTTTATAAAGAGATTCTAAGCACATTGCTACAGTATTTACAATCAAACCGTTGTGAAACTAATTGATGTTTTTTAAATTCATCCATTCATAAGCAGGTGGATTTATAATAATTTATAACTATGACGCTAATAATAATTCTTAAAGCTACCCGATTAAGCCGGCCTCACCATCCGCCACGCCACATATTCCTCACCAGCCTTCAAATATGCATAATATACCTTTGGTGGTGGTCTGCCGTAACTCATGGATTTATATGCGTCATGTTCCTGTAGGGGTTTGAACCGGTGCCTCTTAGCAGATCTAAGAGTCATCTAGAATCAACCGCCACTGTCATCTACCAATTTTTGGACAAACAGCGAAGAACACTCATCATAGCTTACAGCTGATTCGACATCACGCAAACACAAGAGATGCCCTATTTTTCGAAACGAGATGTTAATGAAAGGAAGATTGTGGAGAGTAGTGGTGGAATGACCAGAACCTCGAGGAAAACCCTCACAAACTTGGCTCCCCCCACCACAAATACATCTTCGTCATGTCCGAGATTTGAATTCTGTCGTCGCAAGCCAACAGAGATACCATCTTTCATATTTTAGTCTGTCTTTAGAACCTACATTTGAGGGACTAGCGTTCTTCTGGCCCTCACGATGAAGATTAGAGATATAACGTTATTAATTAGTTCTTGAAACATTTTCTTACCTGTTGTAATTCCAAAGAGTCTGAATTGGTTCCCGGAAAGCTCGGAATTCGATAGTTGAATTTATATCTCAATTCCGCTGGGAAGGTACCAGGATAGTATTTTAAAACAGGTCACAGTTTGCTTCTTCCAAATCCCTTCCCGTTTACTGTTTCAATATGAACTCATTTCATACACGAAGAATAACTTCCTGGGTTGAAAATGTCGTTCTGTAATGGAATACACTCACTGTAAGCTCAGAACGAGTTGTCCACGCTGACGTCCTTCTATCGCTGCACGGCACCAACACTGTCACTTACCTTGACGGCCGTTCCTTACGTCTAACTCACGTGGTTTATGCCAGGGCGCATGGATTCAGTGGCGACTCGTGCAAGAAATCAGATGTGAGATGCACTATATTTAAAATAAGCAAACAGAGGGGTGAAAAGCGAGAAAACATACAGAATATCTATATATATAATTTGAACTGGTAATGGAAATTACGGGAAAACGGCTGAACGGATTTCAATGAGTGACCCCTTATTTTCATGCCTGGCATCGAAAGTTTTTCGGAAAAGTAGTAGTTTTCAGTGAAATGTCAATTTTCCTACATAATTTTCCTATTTTCCAAAATCCATCTGTTGTCAGTTTTGAGAACTAATTTTATTCAATCACGGCCGACTTGATTGAATTTCAGAACAAAACACACACTACAATAAACAATAGGCTATTACACGAAGGCCATGACCTGCAGTATTGCCGACATTTTTAGAGCTCAGTTCCATTTGTTATTAAAAACTCATTCTGCAGTGTATAATTTTCTGAGTACAGCTGTGCATTGGATATTCAAATCTACGAAAATTGAGGTGGTTTGATGACATTATTACCATTAGAAATTAAATATTATTATAGTTAATATCATGATGCATCTATTTTTCATTAATTGTACATAATATTGATGCTATATTGATGACATGAAAGTGAAACGTTTTGAGGTTATGTAAGTAAATGTAGAGAATATCTTAATTTAGATCTTCATTTCTATAATTTACTGAGTGACTGCTATATATAACTACAAAACTGAAGTAAGATAATAATATTGTTATTAAAAATCAAATATTTTTATACTTATTAAACCAGTGGAGTTGGGTCTTTTTCATATACTTAATGGCGGTGTGGTGTAGATATTGATATGTGTCATTGTCTTCAAAGAGCGCAAAAATTACAGTTTCTAAGGAAAGATCAAAAGGTATTACTTACTAATAAAATAAGAGGCCTAGAAAATTTTGTAGTCTCCAGATCATTTCAGCACGATCAGCAGGATAAAATGATTTTACGCTCTATATTTCAAGTTCTACATGCAGCAGCTAAACGAAAATGCTATTGTTCGAAAGCTTAGCAAACCTGACATTTTTTTAACTTTTGCCTACAATCCACAATGACCTGAAATAGCTACTGCTATCGTCCTGACATTGATACTTGCGTTTTCGCGTTGAAACTCAAAAACTGAAGTTGGATAGGTTCAAGAAAAAGTATTTGGCCTAAAAAAATCCATTCAGAGGGAGTATGTTTCATTATTATGGAAGCAAATAACTATCAAAAAGACAAGTATTCTTCATTGAAAATAAATCTGAAAAATTTTTAGTTGAACGTCTAACGAACTTAGTTTGCAGCAGCATTTGCTGCACAAGCCACTAGTATTATTGTAAATATAGCTAATACTTGATTGTCGAAAAATGAAATCCATACGTTGTTGCTTTCTGCTACAGAATTCACCACTCACTCTTGAGTCGAATCTTTGTATGTTGGCAACTATACTCTCCCCAATCGACAGAATTGCAAGTTAATATATTAAGATGTGTAAGATCTGCTACACCTCCTTTACTCGAAGCATCCATGTTCCCAAAAAGTAAGGAAGGAAAACAAAAAAAGAACATTCCGAATTTCACACACCTTACTTATGCACCTCTCTTTCTTCTACAAATATATTTTCTGCGAGATCGTGCGTATTTGCTTGTTTTCCGCACAGAACCAATACGCGGTAAGTGTGAAATACCACATTCAGTATTCCCAACGTAACACAAATAACAATTTCCCTCTTCTTACCACTTGAGCGCGACATTCATTTTACTGCTTTAGGCTTTTAACATATTATTTTTAGAGACGTTTAACATAGTAATAATTATAAATTGGAAATTTACCACTGCAATTTCACCTAAATTGCACTGTTAATTATTGTTTTTAAATATTTGCAAAAATTAAGTAAAGTCTACTACACCACGAAAGCTATTGTATTCCTGATACAAGTAACATTAAGGAAGCCGTGAAAAAATCAACAAGACTCCAGATGCCGATTTTATTACTGCAATATGTTATATAAATAATATTGTTAAAATATTAAAATGAAAAATAAATCATTACATAACCTTACCGTTTGTTTTTTTAAGTTCGCATTTATAGACTGGGGGAAAAAAAAGACAGACGTATATCACGGCCTGCTGGAGTATAGATATTTTTGTTTTCTAAAGTTGCCGTCATTAAACAGAAACCAAGATGGAGATTTCATTGCAACTAATTAGAAATTCGTCTTTCAGGTATGTAATAAACGATCTTCGCACAAAATAATGTACGGTACACGAGCGGTATGTTTGTTTTCATGTTCTCGGAAATTAAAAAAGCTCAACTACGTTTCGCTTTTTCAATCTTTTCCTGAACATGAAAACGTCAACATACCGCTCTTGTAACGTATATTACTATAATATGTTAAGTTTAAATGTGGAGAAGGCCTACTCAACAGTTTCATTTCCACTTTTTCCCTATTACCTCCAAAAATACCAGTTAAAAGAGCTTGAAGTAATCGGACTTCTGGTTGGAGCAAGAGGTACCGCTACTCTCTTCATGAGAGATGTGTTTAAGAGGCTTGGAATACCTACATGTATTATTACGATTGTAACTTTAGCTGCATTGAAAGGATGAATTGCTCTCCTGAAGCATCACCTATATTCGAAATGAAACCAAGTCCATTAGCATTCTTTACTTTTTTGTAACACTTGCCTCTCTAAAACTAGGTATATTTCCACTTACTTACTTACTTACTGGCTTTTAAGGAACCCGGAGGTTCATTGCCGCCCTCACATAAGCCCGCCATTGGTCCATATCCTGAGCAAGATTAATCCAGTCTCTATCATCATATCCCACCTCCCTCAAATCCATTTTAATATTATCCTCCCATCTACGTCTCGGCCTTCCCAAAGGTCTTTTTCCCTCCGGCCTCCGAACTAACACTCTATATGCATTTCTGGATTCGCCCATACGTCCTACATGACCTGCCCATCTCAAACGTCTGGATTTAATGTTCCTAATTATGTCAGGTGAAGAATACAATGCGTGCAGTTCTGTGTTGTGTAACTTTCTCCATTCTCCTGTAACTTCATCCCTCTTAGCCCCAAATATTTTCCTAAGCACCTTATTCTCAAACACCCTTAATCTATGTTCCTCTGTCCAAGTTTCACAACCATAAAGAACAACCGGTAATATAACTGCTTTATAAATTCTAACTTTCAGATTTTTTGACAGCAGACTGGATGATAAAAGCTTCTCAACCGAATAATAACAGGCATTTCCCATATTTATTCTGTGTTTAATTTCCTCCCGAATATCATTTATATTTGTTACTGTTACTCCAAGATATTTGAACTTCTCCACCTCTTCAAAAGATAAATTTCCAATTTTTATATTTCGATTTCGTACAATATTCTGGTCACAAGACATAATCATATACTTTGTCTTTTCGGGATTTACTTCCAAACCTATCTCTTTACTTGCTTCCAGTAAAATTCCCGTGTTTTCCCTAATCGTTTGTGGATTTTCTCCTAACATATTCACGTCATCCGCATAGACAAGCAGCTGATGTAACCCGTTCAATTTCAAACCCTCTCTGTTATCCTGGACTTTCCTAATGGCATACTCTAGAGCGAAGTTAAAAAGTAAAGGTGATAGTGCATTTCCTTGCTTTAGCCCACAGTGAATTGGAAACGCATCTGACAGAAACTGACCTATACGAACTCTGCTGTAAGTTTCACTGATACACATTTTAATTACTATATTTCCACTAATCTCAAAAAAAAAAAATATTTGCAGCTATGTACTTGTAGGAGTTTCATTGTCAAAACAAAATGAATGGTTCACTGAACTTGTAAACATTTCTATGGTTAAGTACTCTTTGTCCCTTGTGGCAGATCACGAATGGTGAGAAGATTTATAACGTTTTTTTTTTTACTATACCGACACCAATCGTTCAATGCGAATTTGATATTGAACAAAATACGATGTTGTGTAGACTTTCTGTATTAAGATCTACCGAGAGTGATAGCCTTGGAGACAGAGGGCTTTGAAATCAGGAGGTCAGGGGTTCGACACTTAGAGATCGGCAATCCTGACTGAAGTTTTTCGTGGTCTCCCTCAGTCACACCAGGCAAACGCTGGGACTGTTCCTTAAAAATTAGGCGACGACAGCAAAGTTTATGTTCTTCCATTGCACCATCTGGCACCGATACAGACAATGGCTGAAATTCTCATAAGTATTTAGACTTGCTAAGTGTTTACTTATGTACTCGTAAGTGTTTATATTTGTAACCTACTTTTCTTCTTACATTCATTTATCTTCTGTCTGTTACCTGTAACTGCCACCAGGTGAAAACCCATTCGTAGTTAATAAATATTCATTGTAACTCCCGCTTTCTACATCGTCACCAAGTCGTTCTCATATTGGACAAAATATGATGTTGTGTAGATTTTCTGGTATTACCCCCGCTTTTCACAACATCACCGAATCATTGTATGTGAAATTTATATTTGAAAAAAAAAATGAATTTGTGTAAATTTTCTCGCGTTACTCCTTTTTTCGATTAATTAAAAAGTGCCTCAGTGAAACGTACAGCAGAGTCCCTATAGGTCAGTTTCTGTCAGATGCGTTTCCAATTCACTGTGGGCTAAAGCAAGGAGATGCACTATCACCTTTACTTTTTAACTTTGCTCTAGAGTATGCCATTAGGAAAGTTCAGGATAACAGAGAGGGTTTGGAATTGAACGGGTTACATCAGCTGCTTGTCTATGCAGATGACGTGAATATGTTGGGAGAAAATCCACAAACGATTAGGGAAAACACGGGAATTTTACTTGAAGCAAGTAAAGAGATAGGTTTGGAAGTAAATCCCGAAAAGACTAAGTATATGATTATGTCTCGTGACGAGAATATTGTACGAAATGGAAATATAAAAATTGGAGATTTATCTTTTGAAGAGGTGGAAAAATTCAAATATTCTGGGAGCAACAGTAACAAATATAAATGACACTCGGGAGGAAATTAAACGCAGAATAAATATGGGAAATGCGTGTTATTATTCGGTTGAGAAGCTTTTATCATCCAGTCTGCTGTCAAAAAATCTGAAAGTTAGAATTTATAAAACAGTTGTATTACCGGTTGTTCTGCATGGCTGTGAAATTTTGACTCTCGTTTTGAGAGAGGAAGATAGGTTAAGGGTGTTTGAGAATAAGGTGCTTCGGAAAATATTTGGGGCTAAGAGGGATGAAGTTACAGAAGAATGGAGAAAGTTACACAACACAGAACTGCACGCATTGTATTCTTCACCTGACATAATTAGGAACATTAAATGCAGACGTTTGAGATGGGCAGGGCATGTAGCACGTATGGACGAATCCAGAAATGCATATAGAGTGTTAGTTGGGAGGCCGGAGAGAAAAAGACCTTTGGGGAGACTGAGACGTAGATGGGATGATAATATTAAAATGGATTTGAGAGAGGTGGGATATGATGATAGAGACTGGATTAATCTTGCTCAGAATAGGGACCAATAGCGGGGTTATGTGAGGGCGGCAATGAACCTCCGGGTCCTTAAAAGCCAGTAAGTAAGTAAGTATAGATTTTCTCGTGTTACTCCCATTTTCAATGCCGTCGCCAAATCATTCTATGTGAAATTGCTGTTGGTGAAAAAAAAAGTGTGTATGTTCTGTGAGGAAGGAGACGGAAGTCTATACATTTATTTACAGTGGTGAATCATTGAATAAAACAAACGTAAAGTTCTTTGACGTTTTGTTCTTTGTAGTTTTTGCGAAAAGGAATACTCTTTTAACCAATTTAGGCGGTCTATATAAAGTAAACTGCTCACCTTTACAACATAGTATGTATGGCATTGTACATAATTCTGATTCCAGTGAAATGCTCTGTTAATATTTTTCCTAAAATGTTCAGATTTCTACTTATTTATAGTACATAATTAAGAAATGTACTTATCACATTTATTTTAATACGAATGGAGGAGGCTGCAAAAAGGTGTACTCTGATGGGACGAGCAGATTGTACTGAGAATTTTAGTTACGTAATGTTTGGATCCTTCCAGCTGTGGGTATTAAAATGTGCAAACCGGTTTTCATTTATTTCTGCGGTATATCCAGACTATCCAAGAAACTGTCTGTTAGAAAGATTTTTAATTAGGGTTACTTCGCCATAACCACATTGCTTATTATCCTTATACATAAATGCTTACTCTGTTTATCCACATATATAGGCGTCATATATGTATATATAACTGTATATTTATGGACTATATAATCTAATGCTTATCTACAATGTCTGTCTTTTCCTTTTCCTCCGTTCATATCCTGCATGCAGTTATATGTAGCCATTCATCCTTGGAAAAATCTACTTTGTATTTCGTATATCTAAGTCACTATCTTCCTACGTTATTGTGTACCTATCGAAACGTTTGTTTTCCCAGCCCCTTGTGTTACGCTGTAATTCTACAGGGTGATCCGTTTGGGTATACTTACTTACTTACTGGCTTTTAAGGAACCCGGAGGTTCATTGCCGCCCTCACATAAGCCCGCCATTGGTCCCTATCCTGAGCAAGATTAATCCAGTCTCTATCATCATATCCCACCTCCCTCAAATCTATTTTAATATTATCTTCCCATCTACGTCTCGGCCTCCCTAAAGGTCTTTTTCCCTCCGGCCTCCCAACTAACACTCTATATGCATTTCCGGATTCGCCCATACGCGGTACATGCCCTGCCCATCTCAAACGTCTGCATTTAATGTTCCTAATTATGTCAGGTGAAGAATACAATGCGTGCAGTTCTGCGTTGTGTAACTTTCTCCATTCTCCTGTAACTTCATCCCTCCAAATATTTTCCTAAACACCTTATTCTCAAACACCCTTAACCTATGTTCCTCTCTCAAAGTAAGAGTCCAAGTTTCACAGCCATAAAGAACAACCGGTAATATAACTGTTTTACAAGTTCTAACTTTCAGATTTTTTGACAGCAGACTGGATGATAAGAGCTTCTCAACCGAACAATAACAGGCATTTCCCATATTTATTTTGTGTTTAATTTCCTCCCGAGTATCATTTGTATTTGTTACTGTTGCTCCAAGATATTTGAATTTTTCCACCTCTTCAAAGGATAAAATTTCAATTTTTATATTTCCATTTCGTACAATATTCTGGTCACGAGACATAATCATATACTTTGTCTTTTCGGGATTTACTTCCAAACCTCTCTCTTTACTTGCTTCAAGTAAAATTCCCGTATTTTCCCTAATCGTTTGAGGATTGTCTCCTATATATTGGGTATGGATAAAATAAAATCACCATAAAACATTTACTACTGAACTTTATTTTTTGAAACTTTGTGCATACAACACTGAAAAATGAGAGATTCCTCACGTCAGAGCTCAACATGACCCCCATTGCGCACCCTGCACAACTCATAACGCTGATGCAATTCAGCCCATGTCCGTTGTAACATAAGAGGGGTGATTTGTTGAAAAGCTTGAGTAATTTTTACTCTCAGATCATCAATGTTCCTGGGTTTCTGTGAATATACAATGTCTTTAACAAAACCCCACACGAAGAAGTCAGGAGGGGTTAGATCTGGGGAGTTTGGGGGCCAAGTCAAGAGATAGCTGCTTCTCGTACTGGGTTTCGCCTGCGACCTCCTGCATGTTGTTTTTAACACAGAACCTGTTTCTACAAATGTTCAATACCACAACATTATGGAATCGTATTTAGGTACATTACGCACACCATACTTACGTCGAAATTCCCTTTGAACTCTTTTAACACTCTCAAATTTAGCATACCAAAGAACACATTTTGCCCGCTGTTGATTGGAGTAGCCATTTTAATCATCTACGATTTTCATTTGTTCTTTCAGATTATGCATTGTTGATTGTCATATATGGAAACTCCCGTCTTTTAGTCATAATTTTAAAATCAAATGTAGGAAACAGAAAACGGATGTAGGTAAATTCTCATTTTTAAATAGAACTATAAATGATTGGAATGACCTACCTGCAGCGGTCTTTGAGGGCTGTCCTTCCTTAAGGAGATTAAAGAATAAGTTAAAAAGTTGTATATAAAGTGAAAATTAAAATTAAGGTGACATTCAACATTTAATTTTTTAAGGTGACATGTATTTATCTAGGCTGACGAGTTTACTTCCTTGGTTTGAATTGTAAATTATTTAAAAATAGCGTGTAAGAGGGCCTTAGACTAGAAATGTTTAGTTTAAATGTAGTTCTGTTTATAAGTATGCATAAGGGTGTAATTATTTGACTTATTTGAACTGTTGTATCAGTGAAGCGAGGTGAGTCAGTGAAGTTATGGTTTTACAGTGCAGTGAACAGTTCCGATCAGTGATAATTTATAGCGTCAATGAAATGTGTTCTATAGTGTCAGTGAAATGTGTGCTAAAGTGTCAGTGAAATGCGTCATAGTGCCACTACAGGGAATGAGATGAGAGTAAAGTGAAAGACTATTGAAACTTATGTAGGACCTATACATAATTATGTAGGTTGTATTGTAAAATTAGGTATTTTATTTTATGTTTTATTATTATTGTGTTAAATTGTATTGTGTATTATTATTGTATTGTGTGTAAAATTGTATATGTGTTGTAAAATTGTATTGTGTATTGTAAATTTTATTGTGTATTGTTAATATTGTATATACCATTGCCACCGGGTGCTTGCCCACTTGCAGTGTAAATAAATACATACATACATAATATAACAAGCAAGAAATTTTTTGTACTATCATAATAGGTTTATAATAGTAAATTAATATTATCCATACCCAAACGGATCAGACTGTATTTTACGTAATTGAAGAGCGTTAGACAGTAACATGATCGATCTTCTATGACTTGAATTATGTACAATTTGATTAAGTTTTGTTTTATCTAATGACGTCATTCACCCATGCGTTCCCACCTAGTGGCTACGCACCGAAGCTCTAGTCGTCTTTGGTGTACCATTGAAAGCGAAGTACATAGCACCACAAGATGATTAATGGAGGAATGGCAGAATACCGAGAGGGGAAACGGAAGTACCTAGCAAGAATCTACCACCGAGCACCTTTTATGTCCACCAGAATTTCCAGTTGTACCTACAAGGATTCGAACCCGGGTTACTGGACTTGATGAAGTCCTGGCGGCCTTAACATTATCAACATTATAGCTGACTGAAAACAATTTGTAGTTGAATTACCGGTATTCCATAAACTTGGATTTCTTTACGCATTTTATATTATCAATTTGTAAAATGGTATCATTAGGCTTGCAATGTTGCAGTCGATTTTGTGATTAGGTCATTGCTATCTTTGCATTGTTAGCTTTACCTCTTCTACTTTTGATGGGTATTTCTATATCGAGCGATCGATTGGTTGGTTAACTGTCATACTAGCTAATGAAACTTGTGAAGAAATATTATAGCTTCCAAGAAACCAGAGATATTATATTTTACATTTTCTTTTGAGCAATTAATATCACTCAATAAAAGAATTGTATTCCAATGGATACCATCCCATTGTGGAATCCTGGGAAACGAGAATGCGGATGCATTAGCAAAGAAGGGCAGCACTGCTACTTACAGACCTGTTACTAAATCTACATATTACTCTGTGAAAAGATTTATTAAATCTACATACTTAGACTTCAACAAACAAAATTTGATAACACAATCTCAAGGGAAAAAATGGAACTCTGTGCATCATAATCCACAGTTAATTCCCGATTTACCACGAAAATCGTCTGTAGCTGCATTTAGATTGGCAACAGACCATGATTGTTTGGCCAAACACCTACATAGAATTGAAATATATCAGTCCCCTAACTGCCCATTGTGCAACTCAAACCAAGAAATGGATTCGGAACACCTCAAAATCTGTGCTTCAGTGGCTGACCATGATAATATCTTTGAAAAATATTGGAGTGCAAGAAGTCAAATGACTTTATTGTCAAACGCCTAGCATTAGAAAACAACAACATTTTCTTTTGAGAATATTTTTAATGATCTGTGGGAACACGCTGTAGGACTCACGTGACTTAGGGTCACCACTACACAAGGCGTATACTCCGCAAGTGACTAACTTCTACACTGTTACGGGTTGCTTGGAGCCTCTAGGTAACCAAACGTTGGACTCTAGGTGATAATAAAATACTGAATATTGTAATTTAAAGTAAGAAAAGGAAGTCTTGATATCTGAGAACTGCTTTACCACTCAGCAACCTTCTACATCATACATTATATTCTTTATTCTGTTATGCAATCCCTGTAGAGTGATTTTCAATAACTCAAAATTTAGATGAGGATGATAGGTGATAAATCTTGTCGGACCACCCGGTATAACATGAGATAAATGTTCCTGACAGAAGTGCTTCAAAATTGACATAAAATAATTTACAATGTACAGGAATAAATTATCACGATTTTTACATTTTATCTTTATAAAATCTTTGTAATTTAGAATTAAAGAATTATAAATATGTGTGCAGACACCAAAATATGATGAAATACTTAGCACTGATTGTAAATACGTCACTACCTGTGATTAGGAAATCTCGTTTTTTTTAAGGCCGTTGAAAACACGCTGTGCAAGCCTGTAAATTAGAATGCCTTCCTAACCTACATAATTCTTAAGTTGGAAAATGAACACAATGGACAGATAGCTGCTACCTTGGCACTAATATTGTTCATACCACTTTTTAACTTCTGATAAAGTAAATGTTGGTAGAACCATGTACTAAAGTTCACGGCACAGGATGGGGAGAACAAAACTCCACTTTGATACAAAAATGCAGAAAAAATCGAGATCGAACAATTATTGAGGATAGCATGTAAGAAGAGTGAAGACAATATTATGCAATTAATAAATCAGATCTGAGAAAATAATATGTAAAATGTCGCGAAAACCGAATTGTCATGTAAGATGCATATGAAAACATCAAGCATTAAAAGCATTTCTTTAACAATAATTTGTTAATGTTCTCATAACCTTCGGAACTGTAGAAGTGTTGAATTCCACATTCTAATCTCCATGGTAGATGTTCACTGCATGGTCCGCAACGCCTATTTTCCGTGATGGATTTCCGTTAAATTAAGATGGCCGGTTTTTCCAAGTATTGTTAGAAAATTTAACGACTGTTAAAAACTCTAAACAGTTTGTTAGTTTATAAAATTGTATGTTTTCAACACCAGTTTGGTTTAACAGATTGTTAACAGTTTGTTAATTTTAAATGTAGGATTTCCTCCAGTTAACTCGTTTAACAGTTAGTTAAATATGGCCGATGTCTCCACAGCTGTTCGAACAGAAGTTGCGAAATTAATATTTTGTCTCTCTCTGTAGGAAATGTTTAGCATATGACTGGTAATATAACATTTAAAAAATACTTTGGACTGTTTAAATACATCAGTGTTATTTTATTTCTTTCGTATTTTCGTATCCATAATAGGAATGAGGAAATATAACCTTACTTTGTAATTATTATTCAGCATGTCACCTACAACTTTCATTTGTCAACTGTTTGTTTATGGAGCGTGGCCTACTATAACAGGTTGTCATTTTATGCAAGTTTCATGGCTCACTCTATAATATAGAATTTAAAGATTAATTTTAACCAATCAAAAATTGTCTTACATGTGTAGAACCATTACCAACTGCTGTTGAGTAGTTAAAATAGTGCTAACAGACGTTATAGTTAAGTGTTGGTTATCTTAAACAAAATTATGTTGAAGAAATGGAAAATACATTAACAAAGCGTTAAAAATAAACAGACTGTTAATTTAACATTCGTTGAGCAAAATTAAACATTACTTGGACAAACTGGCCAAGAGAGTGTTACACCAATTGTTACCATGGCTACGTAAGTGGAGAATTAAATTGAACGTGTTAAAAACCCAAGCCATACTTTTCTCAAAGGAGAGACAATTTTTATATTAATCATCCCAAACTGAATCACAGATCGAGTGAAAAACGTCAGTCATCATTCCCATGTGTGGCGTGGGAGGATATAAAAGTTTCAATTATATTCCTAGTTTTGAATTTAGTTACAATTTCTTTCAACGTCTTTTATTTAGATTTAGAATTAGAAATTCTCTTCAAAATATGTGACTGGTTCTCAGTCAATAATTTGGTACTAATTGTAACAACACTAACATAATTCAATTTAAATCCTGTCCAAATCCAACCTCACAAATTTCTAGCGCAATAATTAATAATAGATCCCTATTAGAAACAACAACAACCAAATTTCTTGGCTTAAAAATCGATAATGTGTTAAATTGGAAAAATAATATTAAAGAAATTACCCCCAAACTAAATTCAGCTTATTTTGCTATTAGATCTATGCAAAAGATAGTAAATATCAATACCTTAAAAACAATATACTTTGCATACTTCCACTCGGTAATGAGTTTTGGAATAATATTCTGGGGAAATTCCATAGATAGTAACAGTATATTTCTATTACAAAAAAGAGTAATTAGAATAATAGTAGGTGCCAAATCTAGGAAATGGTGTAGGACTATTTTCAAAAAACTACAAATATTGCCCATGGCTTGTCAGTATATTTTTTCATTAACAATCTTCCTCGTATGTAATCGTGAAAACTTTGTAACTAATTCAACAGTTCATAGCATAAATACACGTCAAAAAATGACTTTCATACTCCATCGGAAAGTCTATCGTGCTATCAAAAAGGAGGTCGTTATATGGCAGTAAACATTTTTAATAGCCTCCCTATCGATATAAAAAATGAAACTCAAAACTTAAGATTATTTAGGGCCAAATTGAAGAAGTGCCTAATTTTTCACGCCTTCTATTCTATAGGTGAATTCATGACATTCAATAACACTTCATGAAATTGATACTAAAATTTTGTGTTGTACTAGTAGACTATATTGTAAATCTCGTCTGTATATACTGGGTGTTCATTTCAAAGTGTGTCATGACGTCACTATTGTTGGGTCACCGATTTGAAGCGAGTTTCAGCTTATATGTCAGAGAAGTTGCCTATTATTTAAGGCGTTCTTCAAACTGAACTTGAGAACGAGTACGGTATAACTTGAACGTCGTAGCAACAGATGGCGGTCTGTACGGTCTGTGTGCTATCATAAGCTCTTTCGAACTGTGTTTTGCGCCGGCAAGTCGTACGCAGGGTATTTGTTATCATCAGTTGCGTACGGTAACATTCCACAACACAAATCAAATGCTCCGTGTCCATGTTGACCGTCGAAGTTAATGCCAACAAATACGTAAGTAATCGCCTTAATCCTCTCCCCATATCCCGACAGTACGTATTTCCAAACAGTTCACATTCCTGCCACTACCGGCGTTACCGTACGTATCGGTAAGTAGGTACTCTTCAGAATGAACGCCGTACTTGCTAGGCAACTTCTCTGCCTCTTAGGTTATACACCTCTGCGGAAGTGTAGGAAGATTGAATTCTCTAGGCTCATCGGCTAGCCACATGACGGCATACAGCGAGCCATGACACATTTTGAACTGAACACCCAGTATTTCATCTAGACTGTGACTATAAATTAAGATTTTATAATAGTATTAAGTTTTTTTACTTGTTCCATATTCTAGCTGTAAGCAATGTATGAATACAATGGAATGTTAATAAATACAATACAATACAACTCAAGTTTATATACTATAATAGAAGTATATTTAACAGTTCGCTCTTTTCTTTTTGCGAGAAATTTACAGATTCAACGGGCAAAAAATTTTCGTATTTCATGTATTTTACTTTGTTGTAACGTCCACTTTTCAGAACTGAGAGCAGATTTAAATTACATGTATGTAAACGGAGTTCTGTATTATACAACGTGACCAATTTGTAATCTCATTTCATTTTCGGAACTTGGTTTTAAATTAATCTCCAGTCATCTGTCTTTATACAACCGGCCTTTCAAGAAATGTCGGGATGAGACCAAAAAAAAAAACAGTCCACGGACTTATTTCTTCATCCTTCCCCCCCCCCCCCACAAACTTCAGCATCTTCCAATACTTGTTGATACTAAACTGCTCTTCATCGTCTGGGAATGCCTAAAATCAAATCACTTCACTCACAATAAACCACACAGCACTGTTTACTGCATAGTGGCGGTGGTTTGGCTGAAACGGGTATCATTTACTTACCTTCATCTACCCAATTCATAACGTAAAATTCAAAACAAACAACCAATTCCTTCTTGGTGTTGCAATTTCCATTTTGAGGAATATATCAAACATACATCGAGGAACAATTATCACAAAGATGATCGATTCGACGTCGCACAAACACAAGTGCTACCCTGTTTTCCGAAACAGAGATGATAATAGAAGGTGAATTATGGCGAAAGTTGATGGAATGAAGCGAAAAAATAGAGAACCTGAAGAAAATTCTTATATCTTGATTTTGTCTACCACAAATATAACTCCACCATTGCCGGAATTTGAACTCCGGTCCACGGTCATTTTAAGCCAGTGCTCTCCACTGAGCTGTATCGGCAATGATACATAATTGAAACACGAAGAAGTAACGGGAGGAAGAATGGGAGGTGGTTTTTATCTCGTAACCGAATTTATTCAACATGAGTTTCAAGCCAGGATTTGACCCCGTGCACTTTACGTCATCTACAAAGATATTTGAAACTCTGTTAATTGTGATATCAGCTTAGCTCATCACCGTTCTCTCATAAAGGCCGTTTATTTAAAGCTCATGCACGTTATAGTTCAGTATAACACTTTTTAAACACAAATATTTATTAATACTATTAAATCCATTTGGTAATTAATTTGGTAATTGCATTACATTGTAGTGAATGTTGCCGTAAAATGAATTTAATTAGGTAGGCTTACAGTAACGATTTCTTAATTTACATTTTCATACTGTTATACCGTTAATGATTTGTACCTGAGTTGCGATGATGAAGCAGATGTTATGCTTTAAAACTTGGATAACATGATAAACATAAAAAATGTAATAATGCACGAAAAACATTGCATAAAAGAGTGTGGTAATGAAACCATAGAAATAATTTAAAATTTGTACAAAAGATTTTAAAGGCAATGTGTTGTTGAAAGTACTGAACTGTGTAATTGGTTTTCACTGACAAAAATACGTATAATATTATAATTATGTTAGAATTTCAAATAATTATACAGGGTTAGTTAAACGTCCCGACCACCTAAATAACTTTTTAAGCATGCGGTTCAGTGATATGAAACTTGGTATGTGGGGATAACCATATACTAAGAACTCAATAATGGCATTACCGAGTTTTTTCTACTTCCGGTTTAACCGGAAATATCTCCAACTCTTTTATTTTAAATGGAACACCCAATATATTATTTTATTTTTGAATAGTATTCATTAAGAGCTTTTCAAAAAGTACCCACACTTGATACTTCTGTACAAATTCAGTGTTGCTAAATAAAAATGGAAGTGGTGCAAGATATTCCTAAAGCCTGGTTGAATCATTCCTTAAATGGTTTCTATGATCGAGTGACACATTGTAAAGCAGCTGAGGGCTACCAATTTGAACACATAATTTAGAAGGTGAGCTAGCTTTGTTTTGTTTTTGTTAAGGAAGGAGTATTTTATTATTTTAATATTCGATACACTTTTCTGTTTTCTTGACTTAGAAACACTGAATTTGTACAGAAATATCAAGTGTGGGTAATTTTTGAATATCTCTTAATGAATACTATTCAAAAATAAAATAATATATTGGGTGTTCCATTTAAAATAAAAGAGTTGGAGTTATTTCCGGTTAAACCGGAAGTAGAAAAAACTCGGTAATACCATTATTGAGTTCTTAGTATATGGTTATCCTCACATACGAAGTTTCATGTCACTGAACCGTATGCTTCAAAAGTTATTTAGGTGGTGCGGGACTTTTAACTAACCCTGCATAATTTCTATTAGGAATTAATGGAAACAGATGTACATATTTCCTAATCTGTTGTATGGTGTGTTTGAGAGTGCACATACATACATACATACATACATACATACATACATACATACATACATACATACATTACTTACATATCAATTTATCTGGGAATGTCGTACATGTGATGTAATATAATACTTCTTAATAAAAATAAATACACCTTTATTTGAAATCAAAATACACTCACTGTCTCTCAACTTAAAGACGTCAGGCGATTTCCTTTGTAATTTGTTGTATTATGTATCATCAATTGACAATGAGATTTAGAGTTAATATCGACTGAAAACCTTTTTCTAAAGAGGGACAAATTACTCTTTTACATGAATACGTAGAAATTATATTCACTTTGGTTGCAAATCTGTCAAAGTTCCTATTCTGAAGCAGATAGACGAAAGCAATGCCTCCTGCCTTCTCATCGTTAAGATAATTATTACAGTTGGATTTAAAATAATTGTTGCGTGTACAAGGAAGGATTTTCTGTAGAATAATCTATGACAAAGTACATACCTAACTTTTTAGCATTCATACCTATTTTAAATGTAAATTTTCGTAATTACTAGAACAACATTTAGAAAGATTACAAATAATGTAGCTGTTTTATGTATATGTACAGGGACATCATTTTGTTTTTACTTCAATTTTTATTGTACCTGAGTTTTTGAATGTACTTCACTCCCACCCCTTCTACTAAGGAAGTTCCAACTCCACACAGAGCCAAGACCGCAGATAGTAAGCAGTACTGAGTTACTCAGTATAGTACGTTCCAGAAATATGTTCGCGTTTTCCAGTGACGAAAGAGCTTTCAATATTGAATCATATTTTCGCACAGGTACTGTCCGTTTGCCTACGTCGCATCCCGATTTCCCCCACCTGCTTCTGCTCGCCCCTCTGTAAAAGTTGGGCTGTCTTAGCTCTTTTCTGAAAACATTCATTTCTCTTAGGAATTGGAAGTTTACGTAATATTATACAGCTGTTTAATTTAACTTAAATAAAAGGGCCTCGTTAAGTAATTAACTGTCACGTGATTTCCTTCCTTTCTACAATCCTGCGGCATAACCACTTGGACGGACAGTAGATAGCACGTCTGAGTAATTTTATATTTTCGGGTCGGGCAGAAGTGAAGATTGAATTAACAGTACGTAGAGTAGGTACAGAATTATTTCAACATGAGTTACTAGTACGAAGGACGAAACTGGCAATTGGAATTAGATGCAATAGTCTATAGTGCGATAATATGCACAAAAGAACTGAAGCCTGTATCGAAATGAACGGCCACCATTTTCAAAATTGTGTTTAAATATTCATATTACGATTATTTTTCAATTAACTTCATTCTCTATATTGTACGCTAATGTGCTGTAGACAGTATAATATACACTGCATAATGAATACGTTCGCATGGATAACTCACTTCGTGAGTAAAAACACTTATTCTTAATACAGTACTGTACTTTGATTAAAGAAAAACCTAATGAAAATGATCAAACTCAAAATCGCGATATTTCCTAGTTTACGTAAATGGATGAACTACTTTTCTTCCTTCCTATACCTGGTAGAGTGATTTGTGTTTTACGCCAGTATCATCGAACTCCAGTCTTGGAGGGGGGAGCAAGCGATGTTTCCGGTTCTCTAAAGGTATAGACAGGTTAATATTAAAAATTTTAGTAAAAATAAAATGATGTCCCTGTATTTACACACATATATTTGAATTAGTATATTACTTTGGGTTATTTTCGTGTCTGAAAGACAGTTTAAGAAAATAAGCTATAGGCCTAAACTTTATAATGCCTTTTACCACACGGTAAAGGAACTGAATTGTTACGAATCATGTGAAACATATAATGAAAAATCATGTGTGTTTTTCATGACATTCAGTTCACAGGGGGAACTGTAAGTAATGCCATTACTTTCAGGGGGTTATTCTTTGATATATTTCAGACAGAAAAGATAAATACAGTTTTTGCTCGTTTTTCCTTCCTTTACGAGATAAAAATTGTTTTATATGAAACATTTCATGGCGTGTTTTGGGAAGGCATTGTTTTAATTCCCAATATGCTCAATCAGTTTAAGAGAGCAGTGTATTATGTTAATAAATAATTCAAAGAATTTTAGTTTTGTCCTTTAAACGTGCAGAAATTTGATCCGAAGAAATGTCACATTAAAAAATTCATTTGCATAATGAAAAATTATATTCGTTCGGATAAAATTTCTACACATTTAAAGGAGAAAACTAAAATTCTTTCAACCATTCACTGTCCTAATGCACTGTTCTCTTAAATTGACTGAGTATATTGAGAATTAAATCAATGGCTTCCCAAAAACACGCTATGAAATGTTTCATATAAAACAATTATACAGTGTTTATCTCGAAAAGGAAGTAAAAACGAAGAAAATCATATTACACGTTTTGTTTTAAATGTCTCAAAGAATAACCCCCTGAAATTAATAATATTACTTATGGTTAACCTTGTATATTTGTCTTATTTTTAATGCTTTAATCATCCATGTTTATATTTATGATTGTGCTTTGGTTTATATAGGGTGATACAAAAGTCGCGCAACATAGGAATTTAAGGTGAACTGTTGTAATTACTGTACTTAATTAGAAACATCGTCAAGAACGTTTGCACATCTTGTCAGGGGGCACTTCCCTCTAAAAAAAATAAAAAATCAACACGGAAGTTAACTTAAGGGACAGGAGATAGTCAAATACCAGTTCTGCGTATTCTTCATGCACATTCCTTTCTTATGAATTAATTCCATCCAAAATTTGCCTATAGATTTTACGAGTGGTTTCTGGACTACGACAATCAATCCATATTCTTCAGGATGAAGCCGTTTTTTTATATCAGTGGCCACATCAATTGACACATTTTTTGCTATTGGTGGGACAGAAATCTTCAATGAGTGGAATATAATCACGTACAGGATTATCCTAGGGATCATGGTGTGGACTGGAATATGGAAAGAGCAGTTGATTGGTCCTTAGACCTAAATCTTTGATGGTAGGTAATGTATAGTTCGTTCAATTTCCTCGAGTGTAGTTGGACGTTCAAAGAAGCTACGGAACTGCACATGAGGAGTTGTACGACCTATAATTGATGAAACATATCTTCATATGTTTCTAGACCTTCTTAATGGATTTTCTCGGTGATATTCCATTAGCAAAAGAGACACAACATGTTTTTTCAACAGAACGGAGAATCTCAACATTTCACAGTGACTGTGCGAGATTTTCTAAATCGGCACTTTCCTAACAAGTGGATTGGACGACGAAGTCCTGTTGATTACCTCCTCCCAGGTTATTGGATCTTACATCTTTAGGTTTCTTCCTGTGGGGGTATTTTAATGTCTTGTGTATACCAAACGCGTCTAAGAAGTACAGTAGCGTGCAAATTAAACCGAACACGACATATTTTTACATTTTCTGTCATTGTTGGCCTCACAGCTGCTCATACCGCTTTAATTGACATCTGTAGTATGCGTAATTCCATTGTTGAAGGCTGTCATTATTTTTTATAATATGTGACATTTTGCCTGTCGTTTTGTACTTATAAGCATTTCAGTTGTGTTGAAGACTTAATACTGCAATCCTGTGTACATTCTGTCGTCTTCACAAATGGATACAACTCTACGAAAACGGTCTAAAATTATAACATTAGCAGAGCATTCTTCTATGACACAGAGGCAAATTGCTGCAGAATGTCACATCGGTTTGGCTACTGTTAATTCGAACATAAAACGATACAGGTAGAATGGATCCCTCACACCCCAGAAAAAAGGAAACTGTGGCCGGAAAAGGAAGACTTCACCTGCAGATGATCGTTTAATTGTCAGCAAAAGTAAATTAAATCCTAGACTAACTGCTGTCGACTTAACCCGCGAGTTAATGGCTACCACTGGGGCAAATATTCACGTCACAACAGTGCGGCGTAGGCTTTTGGAAGCTGGACGAAGGGCTCGTAAGCCTATTAAGAAGCAACTGCTAACCCCTGTTATGTGCAAAAAACGCTTAATGTGGGCAAAATTACATCAACACTGGACAGTGAATGACTGGAAGAATGTACTTTTTTCCGATGAGTCTCATTTCGAGGTCCATGACCACCGTGTTTCTTACGTACGGAAAGGATCCGAAAAAGTAACAGCAGCTCATCTCCAACAAGCACCCAAATACCCCCTTAAAGTAATGTTTTGGGGTTGTTTTACACATGAAGGGCCTGGAGCATTAATACCTATCAAGGGAATGATGAATTCTGACAAATATATTCACTTATTGGAAACCAGAATCGTACCCCAGCTGCAAAAATCATTTCCGGATGGCAGAGGTGTGTTCCAACAAGACCTGGCACCATGCCATACGTCTCGAAAAACTACAGATTTCTTCAACAAGAAGAATATTCAGGTACTCCCCTGGCCAGGCAACTCACCCAATATCAACCCCATTGAGAACTTGTGGTCAATTTGCAAAAGAAGAATGCAAAAAATGGATTGTTCTACAAAGGAGAAGATGATTTCTGCCCTCATTGGTGTATGGTTTCGCGATAAAGAAATGAAGAATATTTGTGGAAAATTAGTGAAATCCATGCCAAATCGTCTCAGAGCTGTTATTAGGAACAAGGGAGGCCACATAGATTACTGAGGTATGTCTTAGATCCTTTTTTTTTATCCCGTTTGAGTGTTTTTGTATAAGTAATTACGTTGTTCGGGTTAATTTGCACGCTACTGTAGTTATGAATTTAAAAAAGGAATGCGTTTGAGATAAGAAACACTTCGCAAGACGCACACAGCTACAGAGTTGAGAATGATTCATAAGTTGAAGACAAACAATTTGAGCACGCCATCTAAGATATAAACAACTTATGTTAGAGCAAAATACGATCGTACTCAATTAGGTACACTTCACCGTAAATCGATATGTTGCTTTACTTTTGTCTCACTCTGTATTTTAAATTACAGAAATGGTATTATCGCCGTTACACAGTCACTTTAAAATATCTTTTTTTTTAAAGCGTGGACTATCTATAAAACTTTCTTCACCGGCAGAATGTTCTCCAGTATCACAATATTTCATGTCACTTTTTTCGTCGCTGTATTGCACTATGCCTCGACATTTCAAGTTGTAAAGTTGAGTTTCCTGAGTTCAGAATCTTCTCTTACGTAGGAATAATCCATTCTGGTTGCACACTGAGCTTTCACCTTTAAGTTTATACATATCTTTTAAAGATCACGATAGGAATTGTAGCTGTGAGTGCTTTCTAAGATCTTTCGCAGAATCTGAACACGACATCCTTTCCCACTGGCTCATCTCGACCGCTATGTTGAACGGAGAAACATACGTCAACTTGTCGCAGTTTGTTGCCCGCAGTGAGATTCGACGCGGTGAATGTCAAAATTTCCCAAGAAAACTGAAAGTCCAACGGTATTCAGATTGACTACATTTTACTCGAATCTTCCACAGAATTTCCACCGTTCTCCGTGTCCACAAAGGCTGGATTTGTGAAGTCGGATGTCCTCAGGTTGTAGGCGTTGCTTTCTGTGAACATGAAGGGTACATTGTTTAGTGAACAGTCCGAAGACAGGTTTAAACCCCACAAGTAATACCAAAAAGGCATCATGAGGCAACTAATCCAGGAAGTAATGAGGCAGGGTGGCCAGTTCCTTTCACTCTCCATTGCATACATCGCTGACTAGTAACATGGATAAATATATAATGGGATGCGAAACTGCGGTCAGCATCATCTGGCGGCAGGGGGCTCAAATAAGATCAGCGCCCAACGTCGTAGGTGCTGAACGTTAGAACTAAGTGTTGGGTACATTACCCAGAGTTCTCTATTTATCCGTTCGAGATATTGCTCGAGGAGACAAGATGGCAGACAGAAACTTGCTAATAAGTGAACATAAAGTGATACGTGTGTGTATAAGCAGTGTATGTTAAACAGTGATGTTTATGGACGTTGTAAAAATAGTGTTGTTGAATGTATTGTAAAGTAATAGTAATATAATAAATTGAACTATCTAAGTAGTTCTTGCAGACTTTTCCATTGCGCTGTACAATAAATACCCAAAGAATACAATCCCAATTATTTAACCTTTTACTCTATTTTTTTGTCTCTGTCTGGTTATATTTTAATTGGGTAGTGTAAAATAGATCGTCTCTTTTATCTTCCTGTTGCTTCCGGTAAGAATTTTCAGTAGAAGCTGCTGTGAGAATAAAAATGTGAATGTTTTATTTTAAATTGGGTTAGTTTTGAATATCGATGAGGGTGGGAGGGAATACTTTCTGCACACATTTTCGTCACCAGGTGCGCTGTTAAATGCATGGAGTAATTAGTTTTTATTTTCGCTACTTGGTGCGCTGCTAGATGTCATAAGTTCGCCTACTCCCAACAGGTGGCAGAAAGATCAATTTCTACATTAGCGCCTCTAGCATGTGTTACGGGAAACTCAGTAAGTTTCGCATCCTGTTATATATTTATCCATGCTAGTAACGTATTACACTAATCCAGTCATGACCAAAACTCGAGCTGCAGTGATTACATGCGACAGACAGCCTATGAAGTAAGGAGACGGAGGAAAACTACAACCAGTGGTGGTTCCTGTACTACCATCTTGATCAATCCAGCGGATAAAAATCTCAAGCTTTCCTATATCAGTAATGTCACTGCTGTCATCAAGAGCCAGTGAATAATATACGGTTTTTCTTGCTTCCTTTTTTTAACCTTCCTCTTGAATATAATCACGAATTTTCTCAATTTTTCTCTCGATACTTGGTCGATAAATTCGTACTTTTTCTGAATTGAAAACTTCTTATGGACAAGTTATTTAAGCTATTTTAATCATTACTCATTTGAGAAATTCTGTTCTATTAAAAGATTTTAGAGCACAAGATATTTCAAACCCCATTAGGTAGCTGACTTCCTTACATTTACTTATCTCATCTTTCTTTTCCTGGCTATGATTTAAGACATGTCAATTCCTGGTGTTTAACAGTTCGTTGGCACATAATATTGAATCAGTTTTCTACAATATTATTATTAAATGAATAACTAATAAATAGTTGCTCTCATCTATAGATTAAGAAGATTAAAATTGAGATAAAACCTAATAATTTTGTCCTTCTAGGGAGAAGATCTAAAAATATCAATATTCATGCACGTACAGAAGAATTAGGCCTATAGAAACACATACTTAGTGGTCAGTAATAGTAATATTAATAATAATAATAATAATAATAATAATAATAATAGTATATTTTTCAGCGTGGCAATTAATGTTTCTATATACTGCTAATTGAACCGTTGAGCAAATTAAACATATTACATTTAGTCCGACAGAATAACAAAAAAAATTTCCTTCTCATTCTTTACGAAACCACCTCTTACTGCTTGTAGAGACAGAGTTTGTAGAGTGACATGATACCGCCACTGCTTGCCTTCAGTACGTGAATGAAACACACAGCAATGTACAGGAAACTCCTCGTACCCGTTTGAATGTCTGTGATTACACGATGTAATCACGATACACGCTTTGGTCACTGCTGCACTAATCAGAATAGAGATGTTTGCAAACAATTGTTCTTCCTCTGATTGGAAGATTGGAGAATGCTGCGTTTGCAGTGAAAGACCTGCCCTGGGGCAGAACACTAGGAATGAATGTCACTAATAAATACAAAAGGTTGGATAAAAAGTAATGGCAACAGTTCGATAATTCTTACATGGCTTTATTGACATGGTAGAACATTTACGTACCTTCAAAATAGTCGCCCCCCTTATATATTACCTTTTGCCAAATGTTTGGAAGGCGTCGTACACCATCAGCGCGTCCATCTTTATTGATGTTCCGTATTGACCGCCCTATAGCACGGATAAGTTCATGTCTGGTATTGTACCGGGTCCCTCACAGTGGTTCTTTCAATTTGGCGAAGAGACAGTAATCTCATGGATTCATATCGGATGACTACGTTGGATGTTCCAGAATCTCCCATTGTCAGCGGCGCAAGAGGTCCTTGTCAGCAGCAGCTGTGTGACTCCTTGCATTATCATGAAGAATGATGGGGTTCTGTACCACCAAGTGTCGTCGTTTTCTCCTGAGGGCTGGACGAAGGTGGTGGTGCTTCACGCAGTCCCTGAAAACATTCTTGTGCACTACGACCTCGCGTCACTTCAATTTTGATCCAGGAACGTTGCTCTAGTTTTGTAAACGTGGTTTTAGGGCACTCGCACTATCCCTATGAAAGTCAAAGTTCTACACACTGCAGTAGATTGACAGAGTACTGACGCCGCTGGCTGCACTGAATCATCTAACAGTCCTTGTTCATAATTTCGAGGGAAAAATTGTTCCGGAGCCGGGTATCGAATCCGGGACCTTTGGTTTAACATACCAACGCTCTACCACTGAGCTACTCAGTGGTAGAGCGTTGGTACGTTAAACCAAAGGTCCCGGGTTCGATACCCGGCTCCGGAACAATTTTTCCCTCGAAATTATTCAAATCAACTTTACAGGGAGTTATACCTGAAATCTTGATTTGCAGTCCTTGTTCATGTCCACACAGCTGACAGCTTTCGAACGCACCATTGTCACGTGATAGCAGTGTTGCCATTACTTTTTATCCAGCCCTTGTATTATTTCTTATAGCTGGTGCTGTAGTTAGAGGTGTCATTAAGAAAAACACTAAACAAAATATATATTTTTATATAGTGATCAAATGCAGCACATGTTAGATACTTGGTCACATAAACATATTGTCTCAAAAAAAAAAAAAAACTCACTTCGATGTTTCTTCGTTGTCAGAGAAGAGTCCAGCGTTGGCAGCACGGATATATTTACGGAACTCTTCCGCGAGCCCAGCGCCGGATACGTCTTCCAGCCCATCGGATGATAGCCTGGTTCGTTATGCATGGCAATATCCAGACCTGGGTCATACAAACTTACAATTACATATTTTTCTCGGAAAACTCCCATTTTCATCTTTCATCCCACCAATAATTTTCACCTTCCCCTCCTATTCTAAGCTCATGAATGTAAAACATGGTGTGCCTCAAGGATCAGTGTTGGGTCCTATCTTATTTTTAATAATGGTTAATGATTTGATGTGCAATGTCTCTGCTTATTCTGTGGTATTCACTGATGACGCCACTTTCTTGACAAGTCATAGTGATATTAATGAATTGAAAACTCTTAGTAATTCCGTTTTTATAAAGCCAAGAAATGGTTTAGTTCTAATAAATTTCTTTTAAATGAAAGTAAAACTGCATCTTTGTTGTTTAGTAATACAGTCATGGAAAATAATAACTTTGAACTTCTTGGTATTACTGTGGACAGCACACTTACTTGGGCAGACCACATTGATTCTGTTTGTAAAAAATTGTCAAGAGTAATATTTTTTCTGCGAAATTTGAAAATGTATGTTCCGAAGAATTACATTAGAGTTGTCTATGTTTCTTTTATGTGGTAATAGTTCTCATACTAATAAGGTACTGATGTTACAAAAAAGCTATTAGAATTATAACTAATTCATCAATGAAGGCACACTGCAGACCATTATTTGTAAATGAAAAAATTATGACTGTAACATCACTGTGTATTTATCAAGCCCTAAATTTCGTCAAAGAAAATACACATATGTTGACACATAGGAATGATGTTTATATATATAACACCAGAAACCGTGACCTTTTTGACATACCTAAGTGTAGGCTAACCAAAACAGTGAATAATTATTTTTATTATATCTTTAAAAATATCAAATAAATTTCCGAGATATCTTTTTAATCTGGAAAGGAAGTCTTTTAACAGACTTGTCTCTGGTTGGTTGATCAACAAGCCATTTTATGAAATTAATGAGTTTTTTAATGTCAACATTGTTGAGAGTTTTTGAATTAATTTTATTGTTTCGTTGTTTACCTTTTATTATTGACTTTGTCAATTGCACTATGTTGTGTGCTCTGACTGTACAACACTGAATATACTGAATATACTGTATATTTATCTATCATTTCCACTATCTATAATTGCCCCTGGGGTTTATCAGGCATTCGTCTGGGGAAGGGACCTGGCTCTGTTATGGTTGAGGTAGGATGATCCACCTGTTAGCATCGAATTCTCGAATGCTATCCTGGCCACTAATCGTTGTATAGCCTATAGGTCACACAATGGCCAATGTAAGCTTAAAGGTACTGGATAGAGTTGGTGACAGTATTTTCGCGTATAAACATGAATATATAAATTATTTTCTTCCTCTGTTTCTGTCAAAAATAGCCTAATTTCCTTTACACCATCTGATAAAGAAATTTTGGTGAGATGTAAGCTAGCCACAGAAACAAATCTTTGGTCGGCGGGAATAGGCACGTAAGTAAAAAAAAAATTAATTTTTCAGGAGAGGCTTTCTTTTTAATTTATTCTTAACTGAATATAACTATAATAATGAAATTCATGTATGTTGTTTAAAGTAAGACCCTTTTCAATTTAAAATACTGTACAAGAAATTTTATTATTTCAAAAATTAGAAAAAATACTAGACTTATGTGATTAGGCACAACAGAAAAATAGACTTTTTTTTTTTACTTATGTGGCTTTTCCCGCCGACCAAAGAAATTATCTTTCATTGTTTTAACACAGGAATAACAGAAAGAAAGAGTATTGAAAAAAAAAATATTTTTCTAAGTTCAGGACCCATTTACTCAGAAACTACTTAAGGTTAAGGGCTAAAATTTTGTATGCTAATGTAAAGTATGTAGTTCTTCAAAATGAATGGACTACTATCTTAAAATACTTAATTCAAGTAGTAAAAATGTGGAGAGATATGTCATATTTTTATAGGAAAAAATAAACGTATGGGGATTTGTCACATGGTGCTGTGTAATTGAAAAAGTACTATTTTATTCCACTCATTTTGTCAAGTATTATGTTTTTGACATGGGGGGGGGGCAGAAAGTTTGAAAAGTGTGAGATTAGAGCTTCTTGTAATAGGCGTTCGTAACTGTTGACAATCGCAAATTCAATAGACTTTTCTTTGTGTCATTCCTGCATTAAGACAATGAAAGATCATTTGTTTCCGCGGCCAGCTCACAACTCACAAACATTAGTTTATCACATGGTGCAAAGAACATTAGTGTGTATTTGATAGAAACAGAGGAAAAAAAGTAATTTATATATTCATATGTATATGCTAAAATACTGTTAACAGCTCTACCCATACTTTGGTGTTTGGATCCATCCAGGTATGGCCCTCTAAAAGCCAGTCAGCTGGCCAAAGAGGGCAAAAAAAAAAAAGTGGAAAATTTTGTGACGTCCGCTAAGAAGAGCTACTTTCCCGTCCTTGCTTTTTCTGATTGTGAAATCAATCATAGCTCCAAACCAATTCAGAACTCTTAATCGTTGGTAATATTCGACCGGCCATTGCTTTGCGAATTTCTCTTGTAAAGGGTGCGTCAGAAAGAACGGATGGATTTCAAACTATCGATACGCAACGAGGAGAGAGATATAGTGAGGGGGACCACGACTGTTGGGTCAGCCATAGAATGCAGTTTCAGTTGAGAACATGGTGTTGGTCTGGTGCACAACGTGCTTTCATCGTAGAGACATTTTTGAAAAATGAAGAGTCTGTGATCGCCACTCAGGACTCATTTCGACATCGGATGTCACGCTAGGATTCCAACTCGGAATACAATTTTGCGGTGGGTGGCTTCATTTCGTATCACAGGTTCAACATTAAAGAAGAAATCACCTGGACGAAATTCTATTGCACTGAGATTGTCCGAGGCTACGGTAAGATCTCGCGCCCTGCGACTTCTTTCTTTGGGACCATTTGAAGGCGTAAGTTTGTAAACATCGATCACATACACTGGACGAACTGAAGACAGCGATTCGCGAAGAAATCGTGGCAATTGCACCAGCTATGACTGTGAAAGTGATGGCGAACATCAGAAAACGCCTCGATGCCTGTATTGAAAGCCAAGGACATCATATGGATAATGTTGTTTTCCATAAATAAACTGCATGTATTGGTGAATATGTTGATAACAATAAATTTTTGATTTGATGAATCTTTACAATTTTCTTGCCATGTGAAATCCATCCGTTCTTTCTGACGCACCCTGTATGATATTAACATTTTAAAAGGAATACGATTTCGAAAAACACCCGTTGCAAGTTGGGTGCACAATAATACACGCATATTAAAAATACACTTCATCACTGGATGTGCTATCGAAGAAGAATAAGTATATTGGAACTCACTTACTTACTCATTTACTTACTTATGGCTCTTACAGAACCCGGAGGTTCATTGCCGCCCTCACATAAGCCCGCCATTGGTCCCTATCCTAAGCAAGATTAATCCATTCTCTATCATCATATCCCACCTCCCTCAAATCCATTTTAATATTATCCTCTCATCTACGTCTCGGCCTCCCCAAAGGTCTTTTTCCCTCCGGTCTCCCAACTAACACTCTATATGCATTTCTGGATTCTCCCATACGTGCTACATGCCCTGCCCATCTCAAACGTCTGGATTTAATGTTCCTAATTATGTCAGGTGAAGAATACAATGCGTGCAGTTCTGTGTTGTGTAACTTTCTCCATTCTCCTGTAACTTCATCCTTTTTAGCCCCAAATATTTTCCTAAGAACCTTATTCTCAAACACCCTTAATCTCTGTTCCTCCCTCAAAGTGAGAGTCCAAGTTTCACAACCACACAGAACAACCGGTAATATAACTGTTTTATAAATTCTAATTTTCAGATTTTTTTGACAGCAGACTGGATGATAAAAGCTTCTCAACCGAATAATAACACGCATTTCCGATATTTATTCTGCATGCATAAGTATATTGGAACACTGTATTTAATTTCAGGTATATGAGAGGAGTAGTAGTAATGTATTGGTAAGAAATTAATTCAACAACAGAACAACAGCCCACTTTCTTGAGTTGTCGTCAGTTGACTAACGTAGCTTTTACTGTAAGGACTTGAAAATATCACAATAATATTTACAAATGAATACTGTTACCTCTTCGTTCGTCTTCTTCGGAGACGCGAAGCTTCCCCAAGGCTTTCAGTGTCCCGAACATGATGCAGGACCCGGCTGACCCCCACACTATGATGGCAGCGGCGCCTATCATTCGGTGCGCTAAGATCTGAAACAACAGACAGGAGTAATGCGTAAATTTAATGTGTTACCTCGTAAGGAAACGTTAGTGTGTTTTATACACGTGAAATTTGTATAGAATTATTATTATTATTATTATTATTATTATTATTATTATTATTATTATTATTATTCAGGTCTTTATGAAGGCTTAACACACAAGTACAAAATTTTTCTTCTGAATACAATTGCCGTGAAAGCATAAAACTACTTTCCAGTGGAATCTCCTACGTACCATTGCGGACTCGTGAGTGACGCCGAATACAAATCCATTGTTGGCAAACAGCGATGCAGCTATGAGACCCCAGAGGCCACCGCCGAAATGAACTGCGACGGCATCCAAAGGATCGTCAACTGAAAGAGTAAAAGGGAATAATGAGCTTATCAGATGGCCCGGCAATCTTAACGTAAAATGAGGACAACTTGAAGAAATATATTCTAACACTAAGAAAACTTGTCACAAAATGTAATTGAGTTAGAAATTTTATATCAAAATAAAAAAGTAATGCATGACTTTTCATTTAAAAACTTCCGTAGAGACAAAAATCATTGTAAAATGACTTTAAAATCATTTTAAATACAATACTGTATTTTTTAGTGTTTTGAGATGCAGTAGAATTAAAAATATGTATTCTGAATTAAGGAAATTTAATATATTATTTATTGTGCAACATGGTGGTCATTATTTGGGAGAGGGAGGTTAGATACATTGTCAAATAATATTATTACGATACAAGGTTGTGAATTGCTTTCTGCAAAATCGAGGTAAAGTTTGAAAAACGAGCAAAAAAATTTTTCAATTTTCGTGATTTTGTAATGCACTTCACAAACGTGTATTGTAGAACATTTTTGTACACGATCATATTTTTAAAATTGCAAAAACAGTATATTTTTCCATTGAAAATTTAGAGCAATATTATTACAAAGACATTGCAAAACTGAACTGGAATTGTAGCTAAGTAACAATAAGTGCGCTGTAATGGGTTTGCTTCAGTAGGACTATAATTTTATGCTATGTTCTATAGCTTCCGTAGCAACAGTTTCTGTGTGGGAATTCTAACCAGCGAATAGGGATTATAAAGAATGGACACTGAGCGAATTTTCCTGTGTTTTGTTTCTCTGTGCGCCAGCGTTTAGTTCCACTTTCAAGCGCTAGAGTTAGTGTAATCGAGCATACGCTAAGATAATAATTGAGAATAGAGTTGAGACACAGGATCCAAACATCGCCTACCTTATTGCATAATCCAGTAACGCTTTGCTTCAAATAAATTCAAGTTAACGGCTTTTCCTTATTTCTCAGTGACAAACTAGTTGTAATAATAATATTTTATATTTCAGATATAATAAATTATATTATAAAATAATATAATACATTATAAAATTAAGTATCGAATTCGTTTAATATTTGTATGTAATATAGGTATATGGTTTTACTTCTCGTAAGAGTTTTGTTTTTCCATTTTCAGCGCTATCAAATCATTACATATTTTAATTGTTGTTGGGGTCAACGTCTCAACTCTCATTATAGTCTAGCCATTACAGTTAATGACGGATTTATTATTTTATGGATCCAATTTATTTTATTTGAGTACATAAAGTACCTACATGAATTAATTATGTGTTACATTTCCGCTGTGTCGACTGCTAGCTGGTGTGATGTCAGCGCCAACTCTAGGGAGAAAGCAGAATCTCACGCTTTAGCTGGCTTGAAGGTCATTGAAATCAGTCCGGCTACATCAAAGGTACCGACGCGAAGTGTCCATTCTTTATAATCCCTATTCGCTGTTCTAACTTTCAAGGTCTAACAACAGTAGGTGTAAATACAGCAAAAGAACACGATCTTGCAAAACATTTATTAACTTTCAGCTGTTTCTGCTCTCTCATATAACTAATGTGTTGGATACTATAAAAAAAAAGCTGAAGATTTATGTGATATGACATGATATATTATAGCTATCTGAGATGATAATAAATAATTGGAAATACTGATTTTTATCGAAAGTAAAGACTGCTGAATGTGTATGTCATTTTAAGGTTGATTCACAATTACATGATAAAATCGGTTTGTGGTATTTTATAATTATGAACTGTACAGTAGGCCTACTTGAGAATGTCATTTTTATTGCAGCGAAATTAATTCAAAGATCAATACTGTACATCTTGATTACACAACTTTTGTGTTTTGTGGGACATTGAACATGTATGAGACGTATGTACTGTATGTTTAGTCTGCAGTTCGAAGACTGGTTAGAACCCCATTACACTAATAAGGCATCACTCATGAGACACCTAAGCCAGGAGATAAGCCAGTTGCTTTTACCTTTACACCACAGCATGGCGTAGTGGATGAGCATGTAGACGGGGCCGGCAGTGACGCCACACAGGAAGCTCGCCCACATCGCCATGTTGTTCACGCCTGCGCACACGGACACCTGCATTGCAAGGACCTGATTAAGAACTGATTCCAACACAAATCATGGAGGTGACAGGGCTGATGATTTGCAACAAGAAATGTAAATGTTGTTGTATATGTATTTCTCTTTACATTTTGCACCATTTTAAGTAATGATGTTAAGAAACGAAAACTTCGCTGCAAGATGAATTACGCTAAGGGCCGATTTCACCTTATTTAACTTTAACTATCACTTTTAAAGTGTTTTTAATCGACACTTAAATGTTATGTTTTTATTTAACGACGCTCGCAACTGCAGAGGTTATATTAGCGTCGCCGGATGTGCCGGAATTTTGTCCCGCAGGAGTTCTTTACATGCCAGTAAAACTACTGACATGAGCCTGTCGCATTTAAGCACACTTAAATGCCATCGACCTGACCCGGGATCGAACCCGCAACCTTGGGCATAGAAGGCCAGCGCTATACCAACTCGCCGACCAGGTCGACTCGACACTTAAAGGGTCAATGCATTTCACCAACACAAAATGGATTTTAAGTTGCCATTAAACTACATTTAAGTTAATTGGTCAATATTTGATCATTTAAATAACTAGGCCTAATCCTGTATTAAATTCTCTTCAAAATATGTGACTGGTTCTCATTCAATAAATTAGTATTAGATTGTAACAAAACTAACATAATTCAATTTAAATCCTGTCCAAATTCAACCTCGCAAATTTCTAGCGCAATAATTAACAACAGATCCCTATTAGAAACAACAACAACCAAATTTCTTGGCTTAAAAATCGATAATGTGTTAAATTGGAAAAATCATATTAAAGAAATTACCCCCAAACTAAATTCAGCTTGTTTTGCTATTAGATTTATGCAAAAGATAGTAAATATCAATACCTTAAAAACAACACACTTTGCATACTTCCACTCGGTAATGAGTTTTGGAATAATATTCTGGGGAAATTCCACAGATAGTTACAGTATATTCCTACTACAAAAAAAGAGTAATTAGAATAATAGTAGATGCCAAATCTAGGGAATCTTGTAGGACTATTTAAAAAAAAAAACTATAAATAATGCCCATGGCTTGTCAGTATATAGTCTACTAGTACAACACATAGTTTTAGTATCAATTTTATGAAGTATTGTTGAATGTCATGAATTCACCTACAGAACAGAAGGCGTGAGAAATTACGTACTTCTTTAATTTGGCCCTAAATAATTTTATGTTTTGAGTTTCATTTTTTATATCGATAGGGAGGCTGTTAAAAAAAATTTACTGCCATATAACGCATTCCTGTTTGATAGCACGATAGATTTACCGATAGAGTATGAAAGTCATTTTTGACGTGTATTTATGCTATGAACTGTTGAATTAGTTACAAAGTTTTCACGATTACATACGAGGAAGATTATTATTAATGAAAAGATATACTGACAAGCCATGGGCATTATTTGTAGTTTTTTTAAAATAGTCCTACAAGATTCCCTAGATTTGGCACCTACTATTATTCTAATTACTCTTTTTTGTAATAGGAATATATTGTTACTATCTGTGGAATTTCCCCAGAATATTATTCCAAAACTCATTACCGAGTGGAAGTATGCAAAGTATATTGTTTTTAAGGTATTGATATTTACTATCTTTTGCATAGATATAATAGCAAAACAAGGTGAATTTAGTTTCGGGGTAATTTCTTTAATATGATTTTTCCAATTTAACACATTATCAATTTTTAAGCCAAGAAATTTGGTTGTCTTTGTTTCTAATAGGGATCTGTTTTAATTATTGCGCTAGAAATTTGCGACGTTGAATTTTGACAAGATTTAAATTTAATTATGTTAATACCAATTTATTGACTGAGAACCAGTCACATATTTTGAAGAGAATTTCCTCTGTTGAAGATTGGAATGTGTTGGAGTTATTGGCTGTAATTACTATACTTGTGTCATCTGCAAATAATATGGGATGACCTACATCTTTTATTAGGGGGAGCAAGATCATTTATAAACACTAGAAAAAGTAGGGGACCTAATATTGATCCTTGAGGAATTCCATTATTAATAGTTCCCCATGTCGATGCAGATTTCATAGTTGTATTGATTTCAACTTTCTATTTCCTATCTATGAGATATGAGTGAAGCCATTGGTGTGCAACACCTTTAATTCCACTAGGACTACTAGGACTAACTGATCAACGTCCTCCACAAATAATAACACGTCTTTAGTTGTGTTAGTTACTTATCTCGATTATTCTACGAAAGTAAACTAGCCTTTAGTTTACTGAAACGTGATCCATTACATGGAAGTAAGACACACATGAAAGAGAAGGAAGATCAATGCTGTGTTGATATGGATCGTCAGTTTGTTACGCTTACCATCCCTATCAGGGCGCAGTTGAGGGTCATGCTGAAGTTCCAAGTGGCAGGGCCGAACAGCCCAATTTTTGTGGCCAGCAGAATGGTGATGCCTCCACCAGTGCCCCCGAGCACCGTGTTGCTTATGACCCGGGCGATGATTTCACCGTCCCCGGGGTTCGTCATGGTACCCAAGGACCCGCCGTTGAAAGCCAGGAATCCAGTGATGAGGATCATCCCTCCGATTCCCACTAGCTGGAATGGAACAGATATTGTAAAAATAATATTATATAGATATACGATAAGGGAATGGAATCAGTGTAAAATTATAAAATAACAGTAGAAAGAAAATAAATAGAAATAACATAGAGTAAAATGAAATAATAATAATAATAATAATAATAATAATAATAATATTTATTTGAACGATCATAATAATGGTACACTTTTGGTTCGCACTTCCGATGAAGAAAAAGCTTGTGGCCGGGAGTGGAGTTTACATCGAATAATGAAAAAAGTAATATTACACGTTTAATCCTACACTAAAATAATTATTTAATTGTTTAATTTAAATAATCAAATGTATGTAAGCAAAAGTGATGAATATCAAAATAATAATACAAGAAATACAATGAAATTATATCAGGTAAAACATAGAAGATTCGGTTAACTAGAAAGTACAAATAATAAACTGAAATGAAAACTATTAAATAATACAATTGTAAAACATTATAGAATAGAATACAATTAAATAGACTATTACACTTTTACTACGTCATACTACTTTTGACCAATAAAACGGTACGAAAGGATGTGTTTCAACTAATCATGGCTGTTTATCGCTACAATTTTATCACTTCCCTAGCATTTGTTTATTTTTATCACTTCCTTGGCATTTATTTGTTGTTATCACTTTCCTAGCATTTGTTTCTTTGTTTGCAAACACTTTCAAACCGCAAATTCTTTACGGTGCTATAAAACATGCTTTGCCACCGTCATTTGTTTCCCGCATAGATAGTCAATGAAAATAGCGGCGCCGTTCAAATGTTTTGGTGAAGCTAACATTAGTGAAATATAACTTTAGTAAGTAAATTAATACCTATTTTATTGTATCAGATTACTTTATTTATTCTAATCTTTATATACTTTCCTCTGTTTTTATCACCTCCCTACTATTTGTTTCTTCGTTTTCTAACATTTCAAACTACAAATTCTTTACGGTAGGCCTACTATAAAACCTGCTTTGCGATCGTTATTTGTTTACTGCACAGACAGTCAACTGAAAATATTAGCTCCGTCCAAACGTTTTCGTGAAGTTAACATTAGTGAAATAGAATTTTAGTAAGTCAAATAATATTTTATTGTATTAGAGTACTTTATTTTATTTCTTCTAATCTTTATATACTTTCTTCTAATCGTGTAATGGTCAATTAAATTCCACTCGAGTTTTGATTTTCTCTAGATAAATCAAAGCCTTTCTCCCGCGCCGTGGCGTCGTAGTCTAAGGCATCCCGCCTAGGACTCGCTTTACGGAATGCGCGCTGGTTCGAGTCCTCATGGGAGAAGAAATTTTCTCATGAAATTTCGGACAGGTAGCGAAATCCGGTTGCGAATTCCAGCTATAACGGCTGGGGGATCATCGTGCTAACCACACGATACCTCCATTCAGGTTGGGTGATCGTCCACCTCTGTTTCGGCATGTGGCGTGAGGCCAGCAGCTGGCTGGTCGGTCTAGGCCCTTCACGGGCTGTAGCGCCACGGATTATTAAATCAAAGCCTCTAGTGAGATTAATGTTGAATAGAGCGCTAATAGAAAGAATCTACCTAACAGAATAAATGGAGATATAACAGAACAGAATAGAATCAAATGTAATATTGAAGTACTTAGTAATAATACTCGTATGAGTACATAACAAAACAGACAAGAAACGCTTCCATTTCGTTGAAGTGCCGTTATATTATTGCTTTTGTTTCATCTATAGTTGTCAGTTCTAAAGTGTGGTGATAGAAGTCAGATATTGTTATTGGTACTGAGTAAGTCACATACTGGAATGGAGTGTCCCACGATTTCTTCTTTTTCTGAATCATATTTGCTTCTGAATCTTCCAAGTCTTGGTCCCAAAAATACTGCGCCAAAGAAGGAACACACACCTCCGAGAAGGTGCACTGGACCGCAGCCAGAGAAATCTATATATCCAAGATGGTTGAGCCATCCTATCTCGCTCCACACCCAGTGAGATATTGGAGGATATATGATACCTGCAAGAAGGAAACAAAGTTGTCTAATGATACAGACATGCCACACATTGGCCTACACAAATGTTCAGCAAACAATTATAAACATAGTTAAATTATGTACGATATTTTAGAAAGGAAACTTACTCAGTCCTCTGTGCTAGTTAATCCGATTCAAGTCCTTAAAAACTGAAGTGAAATTTTCACGAAATAAATAAGGTGATTTGAATAATTTTTGTTAGTACGCAGTTATCTCATCGTTCCGTGATATTTCACATTAACTTAACATCTATGTACATGCAGAAAGCAACTGGAAAGTTTCAGTACCGGATCTTCTTACAATAACATCAAAGCAACTGGAAAGGTTCAGTAGCGGATCTTCTTACAATAATACCAAAGCAACTGGAAAGGTTCAGTACCGGATCTTCTTACAATAACACCAACTCAACTGGAAAGGTTCAGTACCGGATCTTCTTACAATAACACCAAAGCAACTGAAAAGGTTCAGAACCGGATCTTCTTACAATAATACCAAAGCAACTGAAAAGGTTTAGTACCGGATCTTCTTACAATAATACCAAAGCAACTGAAAAGGTTTAGTACCGGATCTTCTTACAATAACACCAACTCAACTGGAAAGGTTCAGAACCGGATCTTCTTACAATAACACCAAAGCAACTGAAAAGGTTCAGAACCGGATCTTCTTACAATAATACCAAAGCAACTGAAAAGGTTTAGTACCGGATCTTGTTACAATAACACCAAAGCAACTGGAAAAGTTCAATACCGGATCTTCTTACAATAATACCAAAGCAACTGGAAAAGTTCAGTACCGGATCTTCTTACAATATCAACTCTATGAGACTGGAGAATATAGATTAATTTTATTTTATGTCGAAAATTTGCTCATTTAATGAGCAATTGGCTATGATAAAATGGTAATGCACTCTTATGATATTAATATGCACCCTATAACCTCATTTTAAGTGTAATGTCTTGTGCTTGAGATACTGAAGACAATTATTATGACTATTTCGGTGGTGGTATCGTCATTTTAATATATCAGAATTGAATCTGTAGCCAATTTATATACTCTTAAAATTTCCTACTCTTGTCGCTCTACTTTTAAAACAATGAGTGAAGTTATGGCCAAAATTCTCCGTCCAGAACCCCATTATCACGATGTTAAGGTGTGATTATCGGTATGTAATCCTTCTGGTGGTTATAATATGTACTTGTAATGCAATTTATTTGGGTCTAATATAACTTTAATTTGCGGTATTTGAAAAATTACTGAAAATCTATTTCAGATGGCAAAAATTAAAAGTCGGAATTAAAAATGGGTCCTTGGAATCGGGAATCTAAGGATCCTGCAGTACGAATTGTTAAATGAGAAATGAAGACTTCAAACAGAATAACGAAACTGGTACGGAATTCACTGAGGCAGCAAATATTAGAAGACAGAATGATTAAAAACTTTGTTGCATTTTTTACCCACTGTTATCAGTGCGTAAAGTGAGCCTTTACAACACAAGCGCGTAAAAAAGTAAATAATCACTTTACGCAACTGCTATTCATTTTACGCACTGCCAAAGAAAATGTAATAAACAAACTTCATTCAGTAAGAAATTAATGCATAACCTCGATTTTTCATGACGTAAATAGGCCTATTACACGTAACACAAATAAGTAATAAATTTAACATTCATGTTTACATTTTAGCTAGTACTATTCTGAAGTTACATCTGTAGTATTATTGAAACAAGATACGGCATTCAACTTTTTCTAACCGCTTTGTTGATTATAAGTCCGGTTTAGATGGCCATGAAATGGTGATCATGAATCGTAATTCCATGGATACTTATTTGTTAAAGGTTCTGAGTTTAGACGGCTCTGTTATCGTCATATTATAACTTCTTCAACTTGAAGCATTTTATTTAATGTAAATTTGTGCTATTGTAGAAAAAAACATTATATGATACACATTGTTGAAGTTATCTTTTGGTCCTCGTGTGTTTGTGAAACAAGACTTATACTCGTTCCAAAAAGAGATTCTTTACGAACTTGTGTCATAAATTACTATTATTAAAACAGGCTAAGAAAGCAATGCAAGTCTTGAATACCGCTACTAATATCAGTTTAAAGTCTATTTTGGACTAGTACACAGTTTTTCCTCATCTGTGAATCAAATAATAGCGTTTTCGACTGCATTTCTGACGGTTGTATAATGTTATCGGCAGGAGTTTTTAAATTTATTATCCTACCAGAAGTAGTCGGTATTACTCTTTCTTCGTTTTCATTGCGTGTTCTACAAGTTGTCTTCTCACCTTCCTAACCACTTGACCGCTAACAGAGGACGTCTGGTTATTGTTCACAATCTTAATGGGTGTCAGGATGTAATGGTCGAGTACTTCAACGGCAAAGACATTAATGAGAAGGATAATTATATCATTAGTGTTATTACTTTCTATTATATGAGAATTTCATCTATGTCGAACAACATATAAAATAATAATAATCCTTGGCGCTACAGCCCGTGAAGGGCCTAGACCGACCAGCCGGCTGCTGACCTCACGCTCACATGCCGAAGCAGAGGTGGACGATCATCCAACCAGAATGGAGGTATCGTGTGGTTAGCACGATGATCCCCCCAGCCGTTATAGCTGGCATTCGCAACCGGATTTCGCTACCTATCGTAGCTCCCCAAGTGCATCACGATGCTGGGTGGGCACCGGTTCCATACACTGGCCGAATTTCATGAGAAAATTTCTTCTCCCATGAGGATTCGAATCAGCGCGCATTCCGTAACGCGAGTCCTAGGCAGGGTGCCTTAGACCACGACGCCACGGCGCTGGACATACATATAAAATACAAAACATATAATATAAATATTCACTACAAAGTACAAAATAATAACTCCATTGCAGAACTCGTCCCTGGTTTTTTTTTAATGTTTCCCGTACCCCTGATCACATATAATAGATTGATCAGCCTGATGCACGTTCAAGACAACTTTCATCAATTTCACTATGCTGCCATCTAGCAACTGCAAAAGAAGTCACGTTATAACCCCGATGAAATTGTATAGAGTAATAGCACAGTCTAGTATTTACAGTCACGAAGCTCAATACGTAGTAATATCCATCCATAAATAGTTGCTGTATATACTAGACCAGGCCTGCACAAGGTTTGCGCTCTCCGAGCCGGCTCACAGCTCATGAGCGGAATGCAGATATTAGATGCGCTCTGTATAAGGGTGGGCTGGAAGAAGGGGTGATCTCGTACACAATATACACAAAAGAAAATATTATTACGAGTGCTTATGAAATCAATTCCCGTTCAGTGTTTGCAAAACTATCTTGGACTATTATTAATTAATAAAGAAATATTTATTTTACAGAAATAATAGAAATTCTATAGCTACTTAAATGTATAATATCATTTTGTTATATTTTTATTTATCAGTACATGAAAACGAGGTTCTATGCTGTTGGCAGCTGAAAGGAACAGTAGCCTACTGATCGTAATGAAACATCAGTTACAGATGTTCGATGTCTGCCTTTATTAAAGTTGATTATAGAAAAAAGTTGCTCACAAATATAAATGTTGAGCCAAATGTAGCAATCATTTTCACAGCCAGCCTGTGTAGTCGTGGGTATTAGTGCTAATGTTTAGTCTTGTAAAACTCAACCAGGCTAGTAGTATTATTCAAACGATCTTTAGCCCTTGGGTCACATTGAAGATCAATAAGTTCGAGCTGTAAATCGTTAAATGTTAAATGTTATGTTCCGTCTTTTAGATTCCTCCATACTGTACTGTAGCAGTAGGTAAGCAACGTGAAACAGTTACTGAGAATAGGCCTACACACTGCACTCCACTAGATAGCTGAGTGGTCGTTTCCCTCTCCTCTACCTATAGCAAGTCTATGTCATTCTGACGTATCTTCCTCTCCGTTTCGGCGAGCGGTAAACACGGCTCTCCCGCTCTGAAGGAGCGCGCGCGCTCGTTGAGCGCTGTTTGTGCAGGCCTGTACTAGAGTGTGATTATATTATAAAAATTCCAATCAAAATGGCATCTTTCTCACATCTCAATTATCTCACTGAATACAATTCTTGTTTGATATTTTCTCTGTGATAATTTAATTGGGGTTTTAAACTCATGTATGTTGTCATAAGATAATTTTTTCTGGATCTTCGGTCTCGAAAAAAATATCATGACGACATATATTCGTTAAGGTCAATAATTAAATTATCGAAAAACTATCAGCAGTCGTATTATAGAAGATAAGTTTATTAATTTTATATGCCAGTAACATTATATTGACATGGTTATACGTAATATTGGCGGTCACATATATTATAATTGTGGTGTTATGGTAGAAGCTGATACATACAATTTTGGAAAAAAAATATATATATTTTTTAGCTAATTATGTTGCAAATGTTGTTCTTTTTTAACATTATGGCAAAACATGGTACAGGGACATCATTTTATTTTTACTAACATTTCTAATATTAACCTGGCTATACCTTTGGATTAACGATTAAGAACCGGAAACACAGTTTGCTACCCCCTTCCACGACTGGAGTTCGATGATACTGGCGTAATATACAAACAAATCACTTTACTAGGTATAGGAAGGAAGAAAAGTAGTTCATCCATTTACGTAAACTAGGAAATATCGCGATTTTGAGTTTGATAATTTTCATTAGGTTTTTGTTTAATCAGAATGCAGTACATTATTAACAATGAGCGTTTTTACTCACGAACTGAGCTTCCTATGCGGACGTATACATTATGCAGTGTATATTATACTGTCTACAGCACATTAGCGTACACTATAGAGAATGAAGTTAAATTGAAAAGTAATCATAATATGGATATTTAAACACATTTTTGAAAATGGTGGCCGTTCATTTCGATACAGGCTTCAGTTCTAATGTGCATATTATCGCACTATAGACTATTGTACGTAATTTCAATTACCAGGTTCGTACTTCGTATCAGTAACTCATGTTGAAATAATCCTGTATACTCTATAAAAAGTACCTTACGTACTGTAAATTCAGTCTTCACTTCTGCCCGATCCGAAAAGATAAAATTACTCAGACATGCTATATACTGTCCATCCAAGTGGTTACGTCGCAGCGTCGTAGAAAGGGAGTAAATCACGTGACAGTTAATTACTTAACGATGCCCTTTTATTTAAGTTATTTTAAACAATTGTATGGGTATAATATTACGTAGACGTCAAATTCCTAACAGAAATTAATGTTCTCAGAAAAGAGCTAAGACAGCCCAGCCACTAGCATTTACAGAGAGGCGAATAGAAGCAGGTGGGGGGAAACCGGGATGCGACGTAGGCGAATGGAAAATGATGCAATATTGAAAGCTCTTTCGTCACTGGAAAATGCGAACATATTTTTGGAACGTACTGTTTACTATGACTGTAAGGCTACTGTGACTGTATATGCGATCTTGGATCTGTGTGGAGGACGGTTGAACTTCATTAGTAGAAGGGGTGGGAGTGAAGTACATTCAAAAACTCAGGTACAATAAAAATTGAAGTAAAAATAAAATGATGTCCCTGTATATCTTTTCCCATTAGCAGCTAACGTTAATACTAATAAAAAAGTAGTCCTTCTAATGCATCCCTGACTGTTCCCGAAAGAATCAATTTTAAAACTGTTCTCCTGTAAAATAAGGAGCATGCATATATCAGCTTATGCCATAACAACACAGATGTATTTCTAGAGTTTTTAGTCTCGTAATATGAATTAACATAAACAAAATTCGGACCGCACTGGTTGAATGAACGTCTCTAAATGCAAAGCTAAATAACCAACCCCACGTCGAACAGAACAGGTTTAGCAGCGCCTGGGGTGGGGGTAGCCAACGCCAGGCTTTCAGTCCGCGCTCTCTTGGTGACCATGCATTTTGACGAATGTATTTATTTGTTTACTTATAGTGATTATTCGTGTTAATATGTATTTTTACTGTGATTTATTTAAATGAAGCAAGGCTGAGAGGTAAGTCTATGCAATAGTGTGCTGAAGCAGCATTTCTGTGTTACGATAAATTATATGGTATAAATTTAATGATCCATTTCAATGAACTTTGTATGGTTAAGAATTTTAAGCCGATTTAAATGACATTAGAAATAATATAATTACCGCATTGTATTCTCGTAGTGACAGTAATGCCTGAATCTCAACACCAGGCTAGTATCATGTGGTAGTCATGTATTAAGTTATCCAGGGTAAAATCTCGGAAATGATTTTTATGTGTATCTTCATATTTCGTAGAATGACGAAGCAAAGGAAGATAAACTAACTGGGAATTGAATCGACGATAACCAGACTAAGAATGTTATATTACCCGAATATTCGTCATGCAGAAATACGTAAAAGGATAGATAGTCGGATTTCCACATCAGAGAGTCCAGTTCAAAACCCAACGAGATGTAGTAGACTTTTTATGCGAAGATAGCATTCAGGTGATATTCTCGGAATGAGACATAAATGATGAAATGTTAACTTATATACCAGAAATAGAACCACTTCACTGACACAACAATTAAACTCGCTAGGTGCCTACCTATTCAATAATCTTTTCATAAATGTAATTTCTAGGGTTTTTTATTTCTACAGAGGAGGGACCGAAGGCTAGCATTGCAGCCTGAGGCTTATTGTGCTTACCACTCCTATTCTGTGAATGATTCGGTAGTCGCACTGTCGCGCTCTTGTACAAGTACAGCACGCCGCACCGTGATCTTAATCCGGGCTATGATATGGATGACGATGATGATGATTCATTCAATCAGTGTTCTGCCCAAGGGTAGGCCTTTCGCTGCAATCCCAGCTTTCTCCAATCTTTCCTATGTTCTGCCTTCCCCTTAGTCTCCTTATATGATTCATATATCTTAATGTCGTCTATCATCTGATATCTTCTTATGTCCCGAAATCTTCTCCCGTTCACCATTTCTTTCAGTGCATCCTTCAATAGGCAGTTTCTTCTCAGCCAGTCCACACCTGTGGAGTAACGGTCAGCGTGTCTGGCCGCGAAACCAGGTGGCCCGGGTTCGAATCCCGGTCGGGGCAAGTTACCTGGTTGAGGTTTTTTCCGGGGGTTTCCCTCAACCCAATACGAGCAAATGCTGGGTAACTTTCGGTGCTGGACCCCAGACTCATTTCACCGGCATTGTTACCTTCATTTCATTCAGACGCTAAATAACCTAGATGTTGATACAGCGTCGTAAAATAACCCAATAAAATAAAAAAAAATTTCTCAGCCAGTGACCCAACTAATTCCTCTTCCTTTTCCTCTTCCTGATCAGTTTCAGCATCATTCTTTCTTCACCCACTCTTTGCAACACAGCTTCATTTCTTATTCTGCCTATCGATTTCACACGTTCCATTCTTCTCCATATCCACATTTCAAATGCTTCCATTCGTTTCTCTTCACTTCGTCGTAATGTCCATGTTTCTGCCCATACCATGCCACATTCCTACCAACATTAACTACCTGAAAACCCAGTTATAAAGAATTAATAGCCTAAATATTAACTGGATTAAAATTTCAATTGAAACTAAAATGTAGTATGGTTCTGATTTTACATATAACAGGCGTACTACGTGGAAAGCCCCAGTAACATAAAACTTAAATAAAATAAGAAGACAAAATGTCGACCTGGTTGGCGAGTTGGTATAGCGCTGGCCTTCTATGCCCAAGGTTGCGGGTTCGATCCTGGGCCAGGTCGATGGCATTTAAGGGTGCTTAAATGCGACAGGCTCATGTTAGTAGATTTATTGGCATATAAAAGAACTCCTGCGGGACAAAATTCCGGAACATCCGGCGACGCTGATATAACCTCTGCAGTTGCGAGCGTCGTTAAATAAAACATAAAAAAAAAAGAAGACAAAATCACGTTTGCTTCACATATTCTTGTAGGTCCACATCATTTTCGAGTATTAAATAAAAGTCAGAGAACTACTGTAAGGACTAATAATTAAGGTACATCGCCTTATAGACATAAAGGTATAATTAATATAAAATATTATATCTTACTTCTCTCAAAGCAACAAAGTGTAAAAAAAAAAAAATAATAATGTCAACCTGCTGCCTCTTGCATTTCGTTACAGATTATTATAATTTAGCATTCTTGCAAAATTTTGCGTTGATTCCTGCGAAAATCGAAATATTCGTCTGAAATTATAGTCGTTATATAGTTACAAAGGATTATTTATGTTTCCAATCACTCTAATCAGGGGATTTAATACCGTAGACACAAATTTTCCTTTGGTAATCCTCCAGTTGATCTACTATCACCATCTTGTATACATGAAGCTAAGGTTTTTAACCTACCGCAGCCGTGGTCTCTGCTTCAGACCATGGTTTCGAGCCATGGCTTAGAAAATGAAAAAGACCTCGTTTTATAAATCCAAACCCGGGTTAAAGCCATGGGCGTGATGTAGACCTCGTTTTAGAAATATACCCTATATATTCTAGGAAATAAAATTAATTTGTATTAACTTGTATCAGATTCACTTTTTATAATCAATTAACAACTCTTAAATATCCATTCCCTATGTTTGATTTTTACTGTCCATAATATTCCTTCACTTTCATGCTCTACCTAAACTTAATTAAACTGATTTGTTAGGCTTTTCGGGAATCTCGGAAATCCAACTACAGACAACCAAAACGAATTGTCTTTACTAAGCTTTCCTCATCCCTAAAAGATAATTTATTTATTTATTTATCTATTTATATCTTTATTTATTTATGTATTTATTGATTGATTGATTTATTTATTTATCTATCTATTTATTTATATTCTGATGTAGTTATGGCCATTAGGCCTTCTTCCACACCGCCAGAAATACGAATAAAATAATAGAAAATCAAATTATAAACAAAGTAAAACCAAACGAAAATATATACAGGCCACAGTCACACAACCTAGATTGTCTAGATTTTGGTCTTCATGACGTATCAACAATGTTATTTCATGTCGTGTTATTTTTTCCATGGCCTCATGGAAGTCGATGTTGAATACAACAGACAATAATAAAAAACAATTGACTGTATAAGATTGAGTTTTAATATTATACGTCAATGTTTGATCGTATTTATTTTATTTTTTATCTTTTTCATTAATTTAACGCCCATTTGCCCGATTTTAATGTAGCCTATGTTCTTCTCCTGGTTATGAAGGTTCAATGTGGAAACTGACAAATATCGGTCAAAGCGTGTAGATTTGTATAGAGTACATACATAGGTATATACATACATACATACATAGCCACATTGACTTTTGTATATAAGATGTAAACATTGACTTCGTCCTACATATATGGAAGGAGTAGTGTAATGAAATTTAAATTGTATATATTCTTTGTACTCAGCGTGAGAATTAAGTTGCCATTTGATGAAAAATATTGAGAAATGAATTCTGTGGTTACTATTAACTTCTTCCATTACTATCTGGAGCTGCGCTTGGGCGTGGATTCTATCCCTGTTTGAAGTAATTACGGTTGGGTTTATTTGTAGGTTTTCCTAACTATAAGACGAATGTCAGGTAATCATCAACCTCATCTTCCACACGCACCGTCTTGCTACAGAACCCAGTAGTAGTTGATACAATAACAAAAATTAAAATTCCCCATTACTTGGTGGTGTAATGTCGTAAACTTTGCTAGTGTAACTTGAATGACAATGTGTAGATATAGCTCGATTTTAGAGCATATTTTTAACGCCGAAAAGATAAAACCTGTCATTAAGGAGGTCGTCTACTGTTTCGTAAGGTCTGATGATTTAGACTTCCGGCGCGCGACAGGCGACTCACGTACGTCACTTGTTTCTGTCAAGTAGCTCACGTGTAGCTTATAAAATGTACGGACATGTGAATCATTCCTCATGCATTGAAAGATGTTATGAAAATTACTCTTTCTTTAAAGGAAATAATTAAAAAGCTTTACTATAATAACACTACCTAGCCTGTTGGACTGAATAGCAAATCGTGCATGTGTGTGTACCGGTATGTATTGTAACTTAACGCTGCTTGAGTATGTCAGTCATGTCAATTGATGCCCACAGGAGCAAGCGCGCGCTTTAGAGCCAGGAGAGCCTGAGCGCTTTACAGCGGAAAGGAAAGAGACAGACGAAAGAGGTGGTATATGCCGCTTGGTCGAGCTATATTCAGGGATGGCCAGCACTGATTCAATAGATAAAGGGAAGAAAACTTATTAAAACTGTATCCATGTTAATTTTTAGATTTGCCTGAGACGTATAAGTGCATTATACGAATGTAAGTTTTAATTTTTATGCTCATTTTTCACAAGTTTGATTTTTTTATTCAAAAGAAATATCTTCTCAACTTTTCGTATAGAAAAGTGAAATTTTCAGGTATAGGCCTATTTATTTAGTAGCCTTACAGAATGTTTTCGTAAATATAATATACCGTATATACGTATTACTGAAGATAGTGTATTGAAAATTTTGAAAATATTCGCATGGAAATTGTTTGTAAGGAAATGAATTAACAAAGCAACTACTGTTACATCATAAGCAAAAGATACGTGCCCATGTGTTGTAAAAATGTCAGCTCTATAGCTTCAGCAGATTTCGAGAAAATAATTTAATATTCTGATGATAGGAAGTTGCTCACAAATATCACATTAAAAGTATAATGTAATAAGAGTTTTGTTACGTAATATTAGTTACACTTTAAACAGATACAGCACCTAGGTAACTTTGCTTTGTACTGTAATATTGTTTTGATTAGTTTATTGATTACTTTTGTAAGGCTAAAGATACCACCAATATGAATTCCAACTTATCATGTCATACTCAATCTCTTTCTTTGGAATATCACTTTCTTTATGAATGATATGTTTCATTCACTTAATACAGTATAATATTATACTACTATGGAATTTAAGTGAATATTCCTTCTTAACTCTCTATTATGTTATTAAGATTTAAAACACCAGTGCAATATTAAGAAATCAGTGTTAGTACTTTTGTTTTACAGACAATATAGATAATATCAAACAGAAAGAAGCCATATAAAAATAACGACATAAAATTTCTCGTCCTGTCTGAAGTTTGTGCACCACTGTTTTCTTAATCCAACAGGCTGCTTATTCATATACACAACCCTTTCTCTTTCCATACTTTAGCGCTTGATGCCCGCGCACGATGTCAAAGTCAGAAAAATGCGCTTCCTTTGACATCACTGGTCTACAGGATCAAAAAATGTCCAGACAACATAGGGTCAAAACTTGATAGTTTTCCCAGAAAGAAATATTTCTTCTCTTATTTTTATTCGCGTTATACTGCTTATATAGTTAGTAAAATTACGAAAAAATTACACCAGTAGGTATATCTAGCAAAGTGTTAATATTAGTTTAAATAAGTATTTATGTGCTCTATTACGTTTTCGTGAAATTAAATAAAATTGCATGCTTAAATTTGTTAATATTCTGGCATGAGAGACGTGGCAACGTTCAGCAGGCAGAACTCTGCACAGACGTACGAACATGTCAGCTGAGTTCAAGCTCCCTGTCCATAGCTCTACTGCCGAGCAGATGGCAGTTCAGTACAGGGTATTCGATAAACAACTTACAATGTCATTCACAATTTGGGAATATCATATGTTATTAATTTATGGAGAAAGTCGTCGTAATTCAAGTGAGGCAAGAAGACGTACCGTCAACGTTTTCCGCAATGAAGGTTACCTAATCGGCGAACTTTTGTAACAGTTTCTCAACGATTCTTAGAAACTAGGAGTCTCTTACCCCGTTTCGAAAATCAACAAACAGAAATTTCTATAAAAATGGTACTGCTTTATGGAAGCGGGAGAGATTAAAATGTTGCTTGCTTACTTACTTACTTACTTACTGGCTTTTCAGGAATCCGCAGGTTCATTGCCGCCCTCATATAAACCCGTCATCGGTCCCTATCCTGAGCAAGATTAATCCAGTCTCTATCATCACATAAACCCGTCATCGGTCCCTATCCTGAGCAAGATTAATCCAGTGTCTATCATCACATAAACCCGTCATCGGTCCCTATCCTGAGCAAGATTAATCCAGTCTCTATCATCACATAAACCCGTCATCGGTCCCTATCCTGAGCAAGATTAATCCAGTCTCTATCATCACATAAACCCGTCATCGGTCCCTATCCTGAGCAAGATTAATCCAGTCTCTATCATCACATAAACCCGTCATCGGTCCCTATCCTGAGCAAGATTAATCCAGTCTCTATCATCACATAAACCCGTCATCGGTCCCTATCCTGAGCAAGATTAATCCAGTCTCTATCATCACATAAACCCGTCATCGGTCCCTATCCTGAGCAAGATTAATCCAGTCTCTATCATCACATAAACCCGTCATCGGTCCCTATCCTGAGCAAGATTAATCCAGTCCCTATCATCATATAAACCCGTCATCGGTCCCTATCCTGAGCAAGATTAATCCAGTCTCTATCATCACATAAACCCGTCATCGGTCCCTATCCTGAGCAAGATTAATCCAGTCTCTATCATCACATAAACCCGTCATCGGTCCCTATCCTGAGCAAGATTAATCCAGTCTCTATCATCACATAAACCCGTCATCGGTCCCTATCCTGAGCAAGATTAATCCAGTCTCTATCATCACATAAACCCGTCATCGGTCCCTATCCTGAGCAAGATTAATCCAGTCCCTATCATCATATAAACCCGTCATCGGTCCCTATCCTGAGCAAGATTAATCCAGTCTCTATCATCACATAAACCCGTCATCGGTCCCTATCCTGAGCAAGATTAATCCAGTCTCTATCATCACATAAACCCGTCATCGGTTCCTATCCTGAGCAAGATTAATCCTGTCTCTATCATCACATAAACCCGTCATCGGTCCCTATCCTGAGCAAGATTAATCCAGTCTCTATCATCACATAAACCCGTCATCGGTCCCTATCCTGAGCAAGATTAATCCATTGTCTATCATCACATAAACCCGTCATCGGTCCCTATCCTGAGCAAGATTAATCCAGTCTCTATCATCACATAAACCCGTCATCGGTCCCTATCCTCAGCAAGATTAATCCAGTCTCTATCATCACATAAACCCGACATCGGTCTCTATCCTGAGCAAGATTAATCCATTCTCTCTCATCATATCCCACGTCCTTCATATCCATTTTAATATTATCTTCCCATCTACGTCTCGGCCTCCTCAAAGGTCTATTTCTCTCCGGTCCCCCAACTAACACTCCCTATGCATTTCTGAATTCGCCCATACGTGCTACATGCCCTCCCCATCTCAAACGTCTGGATTTTATGTTCCTAATTATGTCAGGTGAAGAATACAATGCGTGCAGTTCTGTGTTGTGTAACTTTCTCCATTCTCCTGTAACTTCATCCCTCTTAGCCCCAAATATTTTCCTAAGAACCATATTCTCAGACACCCTTAATCTCTGTTCCTCTTTCAAAGTGAGAGTCCAAGTTTCACAACCATACAGAATAACGGGTAATATAACTGTTTTATAATAATATTTTAAATAATTCATGTGATTTTGTGCAGTAAGCCATTATTGTTTATTTTTTAGGCGTACAATAAAAAACGGACCAAAATTGCCAATACTGTTAAATAAAATGAAAGTTTACCATAAAGTTCTATTAATGAGATTGAAAGTTTGTATTTGCTGTTCGTTTTATGTAAACAACGGTCCGCCCCTGCATTAGAACAGAGCATCCGTTTTGTACCGGTATGTCTGTATCCGCTTGAGCTGTCCTACCGTGCACTTTGTAAACTCCCTCCTTCCCAACCAGCAATGTTGCCAAACGCCTAATATTGTAAACTTTAATAATTAGTTAAATATTGCAATTGGAAAAAAAATTGTGAGGACATTTTTTCTTCCTCATGACATGAACAATCATCAGTTAAAATAATGGCACTTATACCTCTTACACCCTGTATATTGAATAATGATAGAGTAAAAATACTCTAAATCCATCAGAATAGAAGAAACATAAAGAAAAGACACAAAGATGTCGCCCTCCAAGACTCCGGCGTAAACATGACAATGGACGACGACAATCTACAAAATTAAATGTATAAGACATGAGACGATTTTATTCACTGTTTTATTGTGTCAAGAGTAAAGTGGAACAAGACAATTTCATTACAAAATCTATTTTAGTGCAAAAACAAGGCATAGAGGCCAAGGTGAGAAAAACAAATCGTCTGGTTACCATAACATATTATGTGCAATCAAGTGATGGGAATAAAATAAAAGTACGTTGTGAACAATGTGTAGCATTTTGCGAATTGATCCAAAACGGATACAGAGACTTCCTACATCTTACACAAAAATGGATGCACAAGAGAAGATACAAGGGGAGGTAAACGGAAGAATTCAAGTAAAGATCATGAGAGATCATTTTGGTATTAAACCATTTTTCTACACATCTTTGACTGTTCAAGTGATGCATATATAAAATACTGTAGAAATTATTTATTATATAATATATAATATATTATATAATATATAATATATTATATATAATATATAATATATGAAAAATAAATTATTCATGTCGAGGATAGCTGCCCCCCAAAAATAAATTAAAATAAAATAAAATAAAAATAAAATTTAAATTTAAAACAGAATATTGTTGATCTACAATTATACGATGAAAGAGTAATGGAACGGAGAAAAATTCTCTCCGACACCGGGACTTGAACCCGGGTTTTCAGCTCTACGTGCTGATGCTTTATCCACTAAGCCACACCGGATACTCATCCCGGTGTCGGACAGAATCTTCTCAGTTTAAGTTCCAACTCTTGGGTTCCCTCTAGTGGCCACCCTCTGCACTACGTCATAGATGTCTATGAACATAGGACCGAAGTCCACACATGTGCTGAGGTGCACTCGTTATGAGTGACTAGTTGGCCGGGATCCGACGGAATAAGCGCCGTCTTAAATCATGAAGTGACTGGGACTTGAACCCGGGTTTTCTGCAATTAATTTAGGTGTTGTTACCGCTCGGTACCCTTTTTTCAAGGGCAGCTATCCTTTTTGGGTTCTTCTCTCCACAATACTTTTAATTCTTTAAAGAATGAATATAAAATCTTCAAAGAAAATGTAAATAAAAGGTTTGTTTAATTTCAGAATAACTTAAATTCAAGTCATGTGATCCCATTTCCATCAATCCGAACAGTGTATGATTTTTTTTTCACTTCCGTCAATAGATTTGTATTAATAGACAAAAGTTATAAGCCGAAACTGAAATTTTCATTCAAAATTTTACAAGGATATTCTAAATTGCGTCGACCACGATAGCGTAGTTGATATAGCGCTGACTTTCTGTGCTCGAGGTTGCGGGTTCGATCCCGGCTCAGGTCGATGGCATTTAAGTCTGTTTAAATGCGACAGGCTCATGTCAGTAGATTTACTGGCATGTAAAAGAACTCCTGCGGAACAAAATTCCGGCACACCGGCGACGCTGATATAACCTCTGCAGTTGCGAACGTCATTAAATAAACCATAATTTAAATTTTGTTATAATATATTTTAAATTGCTGTTTTGTGAACATTGTGATTTCGTGGAGAAACGTCACTTTGGAAATACATCCTTCAATTTCTCTGGGTCTTCTAGATCTCAACTAGGATTGCCAGATTCCAAGGCCACCAGCGTGGTCTAGAGTCTAGTGAGCGGGACTCATGCTGCAGGGTTGTGCTGAAGTGTGGATTTGGGTCCCGCTAGGTTTATAAGTACCAACTGTAGGACGAATGTCAGGTTATCCCATATACTAAGCAAATACAGGGTGTTTCAGAAATACTTTGACAAACCTTGGGGCATGTTCCTTACAACAAAACAAGAAAAAAAAGTTCATATAAAGATATGTTCAAAAATCCTTAGTTTTTTAGTTGTTTAGATATTGTCAGCTCGGTAGCAAGTGTTGCAACTTTAAGATTGCAATGTAAGATTGTAAAATTTCTCCTCAGAACTAAAAGTTACTTTTGTTCAGATCAAATTTCTGCACATTTAAAGGACAAAACCAAAATTTTTCAATCATTTATTATCATAACTAGCCGTACCCGTGCGCTCCGCTGCACCCGTTAGAAATAAATATAAAGTAATTACATAATTAAAATACGACGTTTGATTCAGGAACATTCGTGTTTGATAGAAGGATAAATCGTTTAATATGTCACTTAATTTAAATTGTATTTAAATAATTAAAATGCGGTCATTTTGGTCCAGAGAGCAATCATTTGGTGCAATGACAATTCCTTTCACATGTTTCTTAATTGTTATTACATGCAACCATAGTTTAATGAAGATTGACATAGGCTATCATTTAGTTTTTAATGTCTGTACTTTATATTACTTGCTATATGTTTCAGAAGTTACTGTAATAACATTGTAGAATTATGTCCAGCTAGAGAAACTACACTTTCCAATGGTGAAATAATAATTAAACAATTAATTAGCTTCTGATATTACTTCATACAAACACAGAAACATTCTCTGTAGGCTATGTTTGATAGCTTTCGATTGTTGTTGTCCAAGGCCCCCTATAGACGAAGTCATTTGTTTTTATTTCAGTACAGCGTCTTAGATACCGTTGTTATTGTAATTTTAAAACTCATTTATTTCATTAAATGTCAGTCCTATCTAAATTTTGTATAGAATAAAACTTATCGGAAATTATTTTTAAAGAAACGTTTGTTATGTAACATTTTTCATTAAAATCAATAATAAGCGAGATATTTCAATTTATTTAAATCAGGCCCCCTTTTAACACCCCTTTTAAATAAAGTATTTTGAATGCCATATAGCCTAAAATCTAAGTTACAACGAACTTAATTTATATTCCAATTTTCATATAAATTGGTTCAGCCATTATCGCGTGAAGAGGTAACAAACAGACAGACAGACAGACAGACAAAAATAAAAAAAAAGCGATTTTCGGTTTCAGGATGGTTAATTATACACGTTAACACCAATTATTTTTGGAAAATCGAAAATTACCAGAAAAATTTTGGCTACAGGTTTATTATTAGTACAGATACACTGCTCTTTTAAATTGACTGCACATATTGAGAATTAAATCAATGGCTTTCTCCAAACATGCTATGAAATATTTCACATAAAACCATTTTTATCTCGAAAAGGAGGCAAAAACGAGAAAAATTGTATTAAATGTTTTTTTTTGGAATATCTCAAAGAATAACCTCCTGAAATTAATGACATTGCTTACGGTTGTGTCTGTAGAGCTATCGTATACATTTTTTTCGTCAGAGTCCATATCTCACAGTTGAATAGTAAAATTAGTGAAGTACCGGCACTTTTTTTTTTATCAAATTTCAACTGCAAAGAAGAGAAGAAGCAAAACCTGTCCTGTGACCTTATCACGTGCCTTGGCTATATCACCAATGGGTATGGAGGGGGAAGATAAGTTTTAGTCTGACAAGCAAACGTTCTCAGAGAGCCAGATAAAGTTATTTTTGTTTCTTCCACCATGTTAATAATGTCAAAACAAGTACTTGTACACATTTTGTCCACTCTAGCGCAATTACGAGGGCCGTAAAAATGTTTCCTCTGGAGTCGTTTACAGAAAGAAAACACAATTTCATTGCAAAAATTTATTCGAACAGATGCAACAACTTTTGAGCTATTTTTCAACATGTTCTCTACTGAAATTGAGACATTTGTCATACCATAGGATCGACAGAGAGGTATAGACGGCTGTCACACACTGGTTCCGATCCCAGGCGGCAGACTTCTACGACACAGGGATACAAAAGTTGATCCTACGGTATGACAAATATCTCAACTATGTTGGGGAATATGTTGAAAAATAGCTTAATAATTGCTGTATTTGTTCCAATAAATGAAGGGTTCGGCTGTAAAACATGGTAACCCTCAAAAAGTGAAAAATTGAGATTTCGATATAGGAGGCCTTGGCCATCTATTATAAAACTATTGAATTACTCAAGTAGTTCAATATGTCATTCAATATCTCAGTTTCAAACTGACCTAGGGTTGGAGTTTCACCTTGAAAACATATGATGCCTAAACATATGATGCCTTTTTCTCAGAAGTTGTTCTCTGTGGGTTACCATCTTTTACAGCCGAACCCTTCAAATCCTTCCATTTAACTGTGTTTTCCTTCTGTAAACGGCCCCAGGAAAACTTATTTTTTACGGCCTTTGTAATTGCGGTCGAGTGGCCAAATTTGTGTAAGCACCTGTTTTGATATTATTAACATGGTGGAAGAAAAAATATAGTTTTTATGTGCTCCCATGAGAATGTTTGCTTGTGAGATGAACTTCCGTGTCAGCAGATTCGTTTAATATTAACCGTCATGAAACAAACTCATTTTCTGATAGCTCATTCTTTCCCCTCTCGCACAGCTCACATGCCAGAACTCGCCTCCTCATCTATTCTTTTTTTTTTAACTTTTAGAAATAGTGTCATCAGTGTTGAATAGCATAATTACTTCAATTTATTAATATACTGAAAATATTATCCTCTGATTGAGGTTCTGGCTGATATGTACATCTATAATCAGGCAGTATTCATATCCATATTCTTTATTTGCCTCAAGGTACAAGAATACAAGAGGCCTCGTCAATGTGATAATATAAAAAACAATGTGTCAATATTTAAAATATTAAAAGAGTAAAAAGTAATAAAATTTAACTAAAATACTACATCATTAAAAAAAAATTCATTCATATTATAAAAGGGATTATTTTGTAGCCATCTCTTAATCTGAAATTTAAATTGTGATTCATTAAGTGCCTTCATATTTGTAGGTATCTTATTATATACTTTTATTGCAGTAATTACATAGCTTGATTGTGTTTTTTGCAACCTGACATGTGGTACATTTAATTGATCATTATTTCTGGTTTCATAGCGATGCAGATCTACTATACTTGTATAATTAGTAATATTCTTGTTTACATACATTAAAAGTTCAAAAATATATAGATTGTAGACTGTCATAATCTTTTCATTTTTGAAAAGAGATCTACATGATAGTCTGGGTGGTGACATTGCTATAATACGAACTGCCTTTTTCTGCAGTAACAGAATGTTTGGAAGGTCAGAACTATTTCCATATAAAAGTAACCCATATCTAATAACACTTTCAAATAGTGCATAGTAAACTTGTTTTAAATAATGTTTGGGAATCTTGTACATGATACTTCTCAAGAGATAAATTACTCTAGAAATTATTTTACATACATAACTGACATGGCTGTTCCACCTTAGTTTAGGATCCAAATACATACCCAGCATCTTTACAGATTCATTTATCACATTATTTTGTGTTTGTTTCAAACTTATAGTTAACACATGAGTTTTTTCATCATTAACAATAAACCCATTAATTGAAAACCACTTTCTTATATCAGCAAATGCAGCTTGCTTCATAAAATCTAACACAGCAGTATTATTATGTGTGATAACAAAAGTTGTATCGTCAGCATACATTATAGTTTTAGCCGACACATTGTATGGCAAGTCATTTATCATAATAAGAAACAAGAATGGACCAAGAATAGAGCCCAGAGGAACACCACATTTAATTGGAGCTACAGCACTTCTTTTTCCATTTACATCAACAATATGGGAACGTCCAAGCAAATATGAACGGAAAAATGTTTGTTCTATCCCCCTTATGCCATAACATGCAAGTTTCATTAACAATACATCATACTTGACGATATGTGTCAGAGGAAGAACAATTGGTTGTATACATGTGAAGTCTGACTAGACTAGACGGCATTTCGGAAGGCGGTCAGCTGCTATATGCGCCGTAGTATTTCTGGTATGTGACGTCGCAAGCTTATACAATAGAACCAATGGGAATCAGTCTGTAACAAGTACTTCCCGAGTTCATTTGTTCACGTGTGAGGTCCACACCTGTGGAGTAACGGTCAGCGCGTCTGGCTGCGAAACCAGGTGGCCCGGGTTCGATTCCCGGTCGGGGCAAGTTACCTGGTTGAGGTTTTTTCCGGGGTTTTCCCTCAACCCAATATGAGCAAATGCTGGGTAACTTTCGGTGTTGGACCCCGGACTCATTTCACCGGCATTATCATCTTCATCTCATTCAGACGCTAAATAACCTTAGATGTTGATAAAGCGTCGTAAAATAACCTACTAAAATAAAAAATTCACGTGTGAGTGTTTCAATACATTGGATAAGTAAAACTAACATTTACTGTGTGTGTGTGTGTGTGTGTGTGTGTGTGTGTGCCTGCGTGCGTGCGTGATAAATAAATGGAAGAAGAGACTGTAAAAAGACAAGCATTGTACTGGCAGACGCGGAAAATAATATTTGTGTATAATTATTTTAAAAACGTTGACGAGCAGAACGCTGCCGGCCATCTTGATGCTGACTGCTACGTTGCCAACGCGCAAGAAACGACTGCAGAAGCATGTGGTGTGGGATTGAGAACCGTGCAAAGAATATTGTTAATGAAGGAAACAGGGTTTGTTTGGTGTCATGCTTACAGTAATCAACGGCTAAGTCCATTATTGTCTTTTGATAATTTAAATTCTCTCCTGCTCTATTTGTATTGCACGTGCATGAAGTACGATGTGGCAATGTTGTACGCTGCCTTGCTCTCCCTATCTGTCTCTCTCGACTCAAACGCTAGCAGACTACCGCCTTCCGAATTGCCGTCGACTGATATGTAGTTAGTCGGCGATGTTTGCAATGGAGGGGGAAAGGAACTGGAGCCATTATCTCCTGGCCTAGTTGCCTCATAAGTAGTGCCTTCTTCGTGTCACTTATGAGGTTGAGACCTGTATTCGGACGGCTGACTAAACAACTGAAAATATAGAATCGAAGCCTGGACATGTTCACTTACCCGCTATTCCGAAGCTGTAGACGATGTAGGCTATGAAATTGCAGCGCTCCGCTACGGCTCCCGATACGATGGTGGCGGCCGTGGCGGCGAAGACCATCTGGAAGAACCAGTGGGCCATCTTGCTGGCAGGCAACCCGATGCCGGCCCAGTAGGTGAGGCCTATGATAGAGTTGCCTTCCCCATACGCTAGCGCGTAGCCCACCAGCCAGTAGCTGAGGCAGCTGATGACTGAAACAAAATTAATTAAATAATACTTACTTACTTACTTACTTACTTTTAAGGAACCCGGAGGTTCATTGCCGCCCTCACATAAGCCCGCCATTGGTCCCTATCCTGAGCAAGATTAATTCATTCTCTATCATCATATCCCACCTCCCTCAAATCCATTTTAATATTATCTTCCCATCTACGTCTCGGCCTCCCCAAAGGTATTTTTCCCTCCGGCCTCCCAACTAACACTCTATATGCATTTCTGAATTCGCCCATACGTGCTACGTGCCCTGCCCATCTCAAACGTTTGGATTTAATGTTCCTAATTATGTCAGGTGAAGAATACAATGCGTGCAGTTCTGTGTTGTGTAACTTTCTCCATTCTCCTGTAACTTCATCCCTCTTAGCCCCAAATATTTTCCTAAGAACCTTATTCTCAAACACCCTTAACCTCTGTTCCTCTCTCAAAGCGAGAGTCCAAGTTTCACAACCATAAAGAACAACCGGTAATATAACTGTTTTATAAATTCTAACTTTCAGATTTTTTGACAGCAGACTAGATGACAAAAGCTTCTCAACCGAATAATAACAGACATTTCCCATATTTATTCTGCGTTTAATTTCCTCCCGAGTGTCATTTATATTTGTTACTGTATTAATTAATTAAATAATAGCAAAAAAAAACAAAAAACAAACAGATGTGGAAGTCACACTTGTTTGGCTGCAACTTAGAAAACAAACACGTTCTCTGAGGTAGATTATTGTTAAACCAAATTGCCAGAAACAAATGAACGTGGAAGATACGGATGAGTGCCAAATGAAATATTAAAAAACAGATAGGCGAATACGTACGGATGATTTGTTAACCAAATAGGAAAAAGAACGCATACATGCATCACATTTTTTGGACTTAGGTGACTGATAAACACAGAAATGAAAGGAAAGCGTATAATGAAGCCTTTAAGACTCGAATGGTTGCTAAGTCATTTAGTCAGAAGTACATACATAGTAATAATGTCTATCTGACTCTAATGTTTGATAAACTAAACAGCAACGGAAAGGTATGCGTAAAGAATCACACAAATAGTTGGTAAATCTCACAGTAATAGAATCAGGTGGACGTGGAGAATATCGTTTCTTGCCCCTGATGATAGATGAATCACCATGTGTGTGTGTGTGTGTGGAAATTGAAGCGGTGAGATCAATAACCATTCAAGTCCATTTACACAAGTTTCGAGAAAAATGCAAAAAACCTTTCTTTTATTTCTTACCTAATTATTATTTTTTTGCACATAATATTTCTGGTTGTTTTAGAGATCAAGACAAAGTAGTATACCAACTTTTAGAGTCGTAACACTTATGGAAATATCCAAAATTTAATTTCAAATTTGCAAAAAATTAATGACCAGAAGAGGACTTGAATGGTTATTGATCTCACCGCTTCAATTGATAAATATCTTTCGTGTCGATGCTTTACTTCAAACATATATAAAATTTTTAATTTATGATAGCAAACAGATTAATTTTTAACGTGTTTTCTCTGCACTGTATTAATCCAGGCGGCCCGAAGCAGTAGTTTTAGGAGGGATTTTCTCGGGGTACTCCCATTTTCATCTGTCACTCAACCAATCTTCTCCACTTCATATACACTTCCTCTCTTTCATCATTATCTCCACTTCTCTCCCCCATTTGGGGCTTGCGACCGATGCAGAGTCGGCTCAGAGACTGCTACCGAATTTAGACCCCATGGTATGTTTCAAATTCAATTTTCAAATTTATTTATTTCAAATATACAGAATAAAGAAATATAATTACAAAACAAACAAAGAGAAATACAAATAAAATAATACAAGCAATATAAAAAGAAGATACAGTAGTAGTAGTATGTGGTCATTAGTTGCTGGTGGTAGTGTTGTGTATCGTGATTTCTCCCTAGGGTTCATGGTACCTCGTGAGACAGGGGTGATGGTTATGTGGAAAGGTGAAGGGATTCTGCACGCTGTAGTGGGAGTTCGGGGGCGGCCCGTAGAGGAATCTGTAGAGCGGGATGTTTTTAAGGCATGCATCTCATTTTATCCCGGGTAGCACAATGTGTCCACTCGAGCGACCTACATATGAGGGCAGTCGCAGTCCGTATCTCTATCTTTAAGTGGAACTAGTTTATACCCACTGCATTAAATGCATTTATTATAAAAACAGATGTTTTGGGATAAATGACATAAATTAAAATTTAAGGGGAGGCAGAGGTGAATATTTCAAAATCCACAACATTTATCCGATTTGTTTGAAATTGATCATGGATACTAAGTATGTTATTAGTAATGGACATACCAAGTTTCTACTTTCTAAGTACAATAGTTCTGTAAATATTAATAATTTTATAAAACTTTATATCGTTTCATATAAAATGCTCCATGCACCATATTGTAAGAAATGTTCAATATTTCTTTTTATTTATATGTTCAGAGAAAGTATATAAATAATGATAAGTATTAGTTTATTATGGGAATAATGTAGTAATACAGTTATCTTGGTTTTAATTTCATACTTTTAAGGGCACAAAATCAAAAACTAACATCGGAATATCAAAATAAAGATAATAAAAATGGGAAAAACCAAATTTTCATTTTTTCTTCAGTTTTGTTTGAAAATTTCACCTCTGCCTCCCCTTAACAGGAGCGAAGTAATGTAAATTATTATTTATTTATTTAATACTTTACACTTGAGCTACATTAGGCATTGCAGCCCGAAAGAGCAAAAGCTCGTGCTCGGGCGCAGTTCAGATCAGTTATACAAAATATATCACAAAATTAAGAGAGTTCATTGAGCACAATAACATTAATAAATGGTAAAATACATACAGAATGTAATAACAGGGTCTATATACAAGTATAAAATACAAAAGTACATGAATATTAGAGTATCAGTTTTTAACTCAATTAGCTTAAACAACTAAATAATTAATCTGACTTGTTTCTTAAATGTTACTTACTTACTTACAAATGGCTTTTAAGGAACCCGGAGGTTCATTGCCGCCCTCACAAAAGCCCGCCATTGGTCTCTATCCTGAGCAAGATTAATCCAGTCTCTACCATCATATCCCACCTCCCTCAAATCCATTTTAATATTATCCTCCCATCTACGTCTCGGCCTCCCCAAAGGTCTTTTTCCCTCCGGCCTCCCAACTAACACTCTATATGCATTTCTGGATTCGCCCATACGTGCTACATGTCCTGCCCATCTCAAACGTCTGGATTTTATGTTCCTAATTATGTCAGGTGAAGTATACAATGCGTGCAGCTCTGCGTTGTGTAACTTTCTCCATTCTCCTGTAACTTCATCCCTCTTAGCCCGAAATGTTTTTCTAAGAACCTTATCTCAAACACCCTTAATCTCTGTTCCTCTCTCAAAGTGAGAGTCCAAGTTTCACAACCATACAGAACAACCGGTAATATAACTGTTTTATAAATTCTAACTTTCAGACTTTTTGACAGAAGACTAGATGACAAAAGCTTCTCAACCGAATAATAACAGGCATTTCCCTTATTTAGTCTGCGTTTAATTTCCTCCCGAGTGTCATTTATATTTGTTACGTTTCTTAAATCTATGTGTGTTAAGTGTAGGCTACTTAGCTCAGGGTAAGCTCTAATTAATGCATTATATATTTTGGGTCCAAAACTTCTGCTGTGTTTTAATCCAGCAGTTGTGTGGCATTTGGGAGTATTTAGAAAGAAACTATAGTTTTGTCTCGTGTGGTATGCATGAGGATCAAATTTAAATTTAACATCATACTTTTCTTTAATTTACACAAAATTGAGAAGTGATGAAATTCGAATTCCGATACGTTTCTTTGATGACTTTGAATATGAAACACTGTGGTGAATATCTTAACGAAACCAATGTTACTGTATTCTTTGCATGTTATTGTTATTCTGTGTCTCTTAACATCAAGCTGATATCTTTCATTTGATTATTTAGCGCTCTTCATGGATTACAAAGCCTCTAACGTTATAATGAGACATCGAGAGTGACAGATGGAAAGATATATTGGAAGAAACCTTGTATCAGTGCTATTTAGTCGACAGTAGGTCTATCTTACAATGTCTGGAGGTCACATTTTTTAGAATCTTTCGCTTCAATAGGTTTACAAACGCCGTGAATGTAATATCATGATATAGTATATTATGTAATATCTAGACATAATATGACATGTCTTAGATAACAGTAGGATCATATAGATCGTTTCTACGCATTGAGTTTCGTTGCATAATTAAGAAAGAATGAGGGAATAGATATATAGGAAGAAAAATGAAAGGAAAAAGAAATAGAAAGGAAAGAAGGGAAGGGAAAAATAAAAGTGAAAATTCAAATAAAATGATTTAAAAAAAAGAAAGGAACAATGAGAGAAAATTAGAATAGTATTAAGAAAGGAAAATAACTTTAGATAAGAAGGCAAGAAGAAAACGATGAAAGAAATGAGAAAATAAAAGAGGATCAAATTTTTGTAAGAAAGGGAGAGAAATAAATGTGAATAAAAAAATAAAGAAACAGAAGATACGTATAAAGAATAAAAGGGATGATTAAAATAACAAAGTAATAAAGATGCTAAATTCGAAAAAAAAAAATTGATGAAGTTCGGAAGAAGAAATAAAGAAAAGAGATAAAGTAAATAATAATGATGATGATGATGATGATGATAATAATAATAATAATAATGTAGTGAAGCTTGAAATGTAGAGTGAAAGGTAAAAGAAAAGTAAGAAGATAAATAAGATAGAAAGGAAAGCAGAAACGAGGAAGGAAGAAAAGAAGTGAATAAAAAATATTATTGAACAGACAACGAGAGAATGTAAGAAATAAAGAGAAAAAAGGAATGAGAGAAATAAAGCAGTGAATTAATGAGTAAATAAATAAATAGATCAGTGAATGAATGAATGAATCAATCAATGAACCAAATAAGTAAATAAATAAATAAATAAATAAATAAATAAGTAAATAAGTAAATAATGAAATAGGTAAATAAATGAATCAATACATCATTAAATCAATAAATAAATAAATAAATAAATAAACAAACAATGAATGAATAAATGAATAAATAAATAAATGCTGTATATAAGTAAATACTATGAATAAGTAAGAAATGTAAGCAAGTAAATACTGTAAATAAGTAAATATTGTAACTAAGTAGAATAATAATAAATATTTAGGAATTATTATTAATAAACATGTGAAATGGGAGAAACATTACAAATTACCTTTGCAACAAATTACGTAGAATTATATATTATTTTGTTCAGTTACGAAATTACTTAGTACCAATGGATGTACTACGTCCAGTTTATCTTGACTTATTTCTGTCTATAACCTTATATGGAATATTGGGATGGGATAGTATTCATAAAACTAACCTTAATCCACTAGATTTATTACAGAGAACAATAATTAAAATATGTCTAAAAAACTAAAAGATTATCCTATCGAAAAATTGTTTTTAGAATTTGAAGTCTTGAAAATAGGTGAGATTTATATCAAATGAATTATTAAATTTCATACATAAAAAGTGTTTAACGGGCACTGCTTTAACCACAGTACAAATATCGGCCCTAGAATTTACAACAAATTAATAAAGGATACCCACATATATTTACCTACAACAGTTTGAAATTAAAAAATGTATGTAAGCAGTTTGTTATGAGTCATTATTAATTTTTATGTTATTTTATGTAATCTATGCATGTAAATTCATTATGTATCGAATGCTTCCCTGAACACGAGATCACCCTCTTTCATGGGAGTGCTAGAATGTTCTATATTTACAAAATTTCTTTGTATTTTATGTTTCTGTCGATAAACATTACTTACTTACTTGTTGGCTTTTAAGGAACCCGGAGGTTCATTGCCGCCCTCACATAAGCCCGCCATTGGTCCCTATCCTGAGCAAGATTAATCCAGTCTCTACCATCATATCACACCTCCCTCAAATCCATTTTAATATTGTACTCCCATCTACGTCTCGGCCTCCCCAAAAGTCTTTTTCCCTCCGGCCTCCCAACTAACACTCTGTATGCATTTCTGGATTCGCCCATAAGTGCTACATGTCCTGCCCATCTCAAACGTCTGGATTTAATGTTCCTAATTATGTCAGGTGAAGAATACAATGCGTGCAGTTCTGCGTTGTGTAACTTTCTCCATTCTCCTGTAATTTCATCCCTTTTAGCCCCAAATATTTTCCTAAACACCTTATTCTCAAACACCCTTAACCTTTGTTCCTCTCTCAAAGTGAGAGTCCAAGTTTCACAACCATACAGAACAACCGGTAATATAACTGTTTTATAAATTCTAACTTTCAGATTTTTTGACAGCAGACTGGATGATAAAAGCTTCTCAACCGAATAATAACAGGCATTTCCCATATTTATTCTGTGTTTAATTTCCTCCCGAGTGTCATTTATATTTGTTACTGTTGCTCCAAGATATTTGAATTTTTCCACCTCTTCAAAGGATAAATCTCCAATTATTATAGTTCCATTTCGTACAATATTCTGGTCACGAGACATAATCATATACTTAGTCTTTTCAGGATTTACTTCCAACCCTATCGCTTTACTTGCTTCAAGTAGAATTTCCGCGTTTTCCCTAATCGTTTGTGGATTTTCTCCTAAAATATTCACTTCATCCCCATAGAAAAGAAGCTGATGTAACCCGTTCAATTCCAAACCCTCTCTGTTATCCTGAACTTTCCTAACGGCATACTCTAGAGCGAAGTTAAAAAGTAAAGGTGATAGTGCATCTCCTTGCTTTAGCCCACAGTGAATTGGAAAAGCATCAGATAGAAACTGGCCCATATGGACTCTGCTGTACGTTTCACATTATTATTATTATTATTATTATTATTATTATTATTATTATTATTATTATTATTATTATTATTACGTAAATACTATAAATTGAATGAATGAATAAGCAATCAAGTAGGCCTATACTTAAACAACAAACAAATTACTGAATGCATGTGTGAAACATTCACTTAGTCAGGTTCCCATAGTTAAAAGCGATATCGAGAACTGGGCTAAGGTTTTCCTTTTATTGGTAATATTTTTGGAAGCACTTGTCTCTGTGGTATGATATATTCGGAAGACTTTGAAACGCTTGTTGCAACTGACAGCTGAAAGGTGTTGACTACTTGCCTTGAAGTGCTTCATTACCATAACAACACAACCCCCACAAAAGAGCTGGCGCCTTTCTTATCTGCAACACGCGAGCCACGTAACGACGCAGGACAATGGAAGCTGGACTTGCGTAACGACGGCGACGGTCGGAGAGATTCGATCACCGTCCTTTGCGTTTTATTGTCATCTGATTGCGCTTTCAGGTGATTACATTAATTTCGGCTACACGCATCAGGAAGTAAAAATGGTAAAATGGGAATGGCATGACATGCACGGATCTAATTGGAGATGTGAATCATTCTGGACAATGGACGCTATTACTATGACTCGGTGATTCCAGATGTGAAATATGAACGATGCAAAAGAATAATAAAACAAATTTGTGCAAGCAATAATTGTAAAAAAGTTTTGAATGATCATTATCCATACAATCAGTAATTGATATAATGAACCACGATTAAATGAGGACATCGTTAACTGAACGTCTAGGTACAGAGTTTGTTTGGAATTATAATGACTATTACACTTTTACTACGTCATACTACTTTTGACCAATAAAACGGTACGAAAGGACGTATTTCAACCAATCATGGCTGCTTATCGCACAATTTTATCGCGTCCCTAGCATTTGTTTAATTTTATCGCGTCCCTAGCATTTGTTTCTTTGTTTGCCAACATTTGAAACTGCGCTGGTCTGGACGTCAAAAAAAATATATTTACAAACCACTCCAGTCGATGCACAGCAGTTTCAAATATGACTCGCATTGGCATTCAAGAACAAGAATTAATAAAAATCACTGATCATACCTATGCATCTTCTGAAATCCGATTTACAAATAAATGAAGAGCACCATTCGGAAATCCTGAATAAGTTGAATACACCATGTAGGCCTAAATCAACGAGTTCCACTTCTATTACGCACACGTCCAATATAACATCAATTGAACCACCAACCACATTCAAATTTGAAAATTGTAAATTCAATAATTATTACTTTTAAAATTATTCATGTTTATTTTTTGTCATCGTCGTTAATTAAAACTTTTCTAACACTTATGTATATTAGTTAGGTTATGTTACAGCTTCTGCTATATGATATTATGGATAGTCACGTATCAGAGATTGTTTAATATTAAGATTTATTGAAAATCATCTGTCAAGTGACGTTGATTACTGGGATTCGGATAATTGAAGTGGAATGTTGCATTTTAATAAAAATGAAACTGAATCAACAAAGCCTTCTTGACTAGTAACATTGCCATCGTATATAATAGATCGAGAACTTCTCGACGAGAAGGCATTGCTCACTACTGCCATCTAGCATGCATCTAGCGTAATATTTGTAATGTTGAGATGGTACAATAATACATTTGAAGACAGTTGTATTTTCGTAAGTCAATTAATATTTTATTGTATTGTAGTACTTCGTTACTTCTAATCTTTATATACTTTCTTCTAAACGTGTAATAGTCAATTAAATCCCACTCGAGTTTTGATTTTCTCTAGATAAATCAAAACGTCTAGTGAGATTAATGTTGACTATTACACTTTTACTACGTCATACTACTTTCGACCAATAAAACGGTACGAAAGGACGTCTTTCAACCAATCATAGTTGCTTATCGCACAATTTTATCGCGTCCCTAGCATTTGTTTAATTTTATCGCGTCCCTAGCATTTGTTTATTTTTATCACTACCCTAGCATTTGTTTCTTTGTTTGCCAACATTTCAAACTGCACTGGTCTGGACGTCAAAAAACAGAAAATTACAAACCACTCCAGTCGTTGCACAGATCTTTCAAATATGACTCGCATTGGCATTCAAGAACAAGAATTAAAAAAGATCACTGGTCATATATGAAGATCACCATTCGGAAATCCTGAATAAGTTGAGGGATTCACCATGTACATCAACGAGTTCACTTCTTTTACGCACACGTCCAATATAACATCAACTGAACCACCAACCACTAAAACATTCAAATTTGAAAATTGTACTTTTAATAATTGTTTCTTTTAAAGTTATTCATGTTTATTTTTATTTCATCACCGTTAATTAAAACGTTTCTTGTTTATTTCATCATCCATGATTAAAACTTTTCTAACACTTGTTGATATTATTTAGGTTATGTTTGTTATAGCTTCTGCTATATGATATTATGGATAGTCACGTATCAGAGATTGTTTAATACTAAGATTTATTGAAAATCATCTGTCAAGTGACGTTGATTACTGGGATCCGGATGATTGAAGTGGAATGCAAATGTTTTAATAAAAATGAAACTGAATCAACAAAGCCTTCTTGACTAGTAACCGTCCACAGAGTTCAATGAAGATTCCACAGTTGGCACAACTGATAACAAGAAAACATAATCATAAAACACTACTGCCATCTAGCGTAATGTTGAGATGGTACAATAATACATTTGAAGACAGTTGTATTTTCGTAAGCCAATTAATATTTTATTGTGTTGGAGTACTTTGTTACTTCTAATCTTTATATACTTTCTTCTAATCGTGTAATAGTTAATTAAGTACCACTTGAGTTTTGATTTTCTCTAGATAAATCAAAACCTTTACTGAGATTACTGTTGAATAATAGCCTATATCATTACTAGTCCTGGGATTTAAAGGCAGTAAAAATGTTTAGACGCCTAAAATAGGCTTTACAATATAAAAACTTGTAATTAAAATGTCACTGTAGCTTTCAAAATATTGTTTTTTTTTTCCTTCTATTAAGGAACAAGGTACTTTAATTTAAATAACTGAAAAAACAATAGGCCTATACCAGTGGATTGAAAACAGTTATCCAGATTAAATTATTAAATTACCAAACAATAAGGGTATAAATACAGGATGATTCAGTGACTATGTTACAAACTCTTAGGGATGATAGAACAATTATGAACAACTTTCATATAAGAACCTATGGGAGAGAATTAAATACATGTTCTACCAGGTGCGTCCATCAACTAGAGAAGACATGAAACAAAGAATTAGAGAAGCCTGTGGGTCTCTCAGCTGTGCTAAAGTGCAATCAAGGATGTTAGGAGGTGATCAGAACATTGTTTAGCACAGGGTGGCGTACATTTTGAACACTTACTATGAAGAGTGTACGTACATACACAACATATAGCATTTCTCAGAAGGTCCACACCTGTGGAGTAACGGTCAGCGCGTCTGGCCGCGAAACCAGGTGGCCCGGGTTCGAATCCCGGTCGGGGCAAGTTACCTGGTTGAGGTTTTTTCCGGGGTTTTCCCTCAACCCAATATGAGCAAATGCTGGGTAACTTTCGGTGCTGGACCCCGGAGTCATTTCACCGGCATTATCACCTTCATTTCATTCAGACGCTAAATAACCTAGATGTTGATACAGCGTCGTAAAATAACCCAATAAAATAAATAAAATAAATTTCTCAGAAGATACCATTTTTGTTGCTTTGTGAGTAAACAATAAAAGTTTCAGTAAAAGTTGTTTTTTAAGTAGTTTCCAATGGTACCTTCAATGACCCATGTTCTCATTTGACATTTCGAAATTGACTACAGGTACCCCTACTTCCGGTTTGTTACGGGAAATTGTACTATCACCAATCGACTCTTTACATACGTTTTGGTTATCAAAAATTTTTTTATGAACAACCAGTATCATATAGTTTTCGAGAAAAAAGGCTGATACGGTTGGTCTGAAACACCTGGTATACAGGGTGGAAGTGAAATAGATTTACAGATTTTCAGAGCGAATAACTCATTTTGTATGTAACAAAAAGTAAAATATCATGTTGGTGAAAAGTTAATAAGTTTTTCAGATAACATGTTTTTATCAAATGTTTAACAACCTCTTATTAGGTAATTATAGCGAGTAGGGTTGTGATTTTTGTCTATATCGATAGAATATGTAATAAAGAATCATTTATCCCTCTGGCGTATTTCAATAGCGTGGACGGTTTTCGTATAAATTTAATTTTAAAATCCTCTAATTTCAAACTAGTTTGCAACGTCGCGCCAGAGAACAGCTCATCTAGCGAGACATACGGAGTTCATTGACCTCTTACATCTGTATCACGAGTAGAGTGTGTTAGCGCCGATGTTGCCGGACTGACGAAACTTCAAACTTAATTTTCTAATTAACCGTGTATTTAATCACAAACGTAATATAGGTTTTCTATTAATTTAAGTGTACCCTATCGTCCCTTTCTATCTGCAGGGTTATTTCACGTCCACCTTATATCTATATGCTATAAAACTCAATAAAAATTCATCATTTTTCACGAGACGAATGCAAATAAAAATAATTTTTGAGTAACAAAATAGGCATTTGTCTGAAATTTCAGGTCTACTCATTAAAGAGAATTTGATTCATTTACAAATTAATACCACATTTAAGTACTTTAGAATATTATATTAAAGAATTGGATTCATTTAGAAATTAATACCACAGTTAAGTACTGTAGAATATTATATTGAAGAATTGGATTCATTTAGAAATTAATACCACAGTTAAGTACTTTAGAATATTATATTAAGGAATTGGATTCATTTAGAAATTAATACCACAGTTAAGTACTGTAGAATATTATATTAAAGAAGTGGATTCATTTAGAAATTAATACCACAGTTAAGTACTGTAGAATATTATATTAAAGAATTGGATTCATTTAGAAATTAATACCACAGTTAAGTACTGTAGAATATTATATTAAAGAATTGGATTCATTTAGAAATTAATACCACAGTTAAGCACTTTAGAATATTATATTAAAGTACCACAGTTAAGTACTTTATAACATTATATTAAAGAATTGGATTCATTTAGAAATTAATACCACAGTTAAGTACTTTAGAACATTATATTAAAGAATTGGCTTCATTTAGAATTAATACCACAGTTAAGTACTTTAGAATATTATATTAAAGAATTGGATTCATTTAGAAATTAATACCACAGTTAAGTACTGTAGAATAGTATATTAAAGAAGTGGATTCATTTAGAAATTAATACCACAGTTAAGTACTGTAGAATATTATATTAAAGAATTGGATTCATTTAGAAATTAATACCACAGTTAAGTACTGTAGAATATTATATTAAAGAAGTGGATTCATTTAGAAATTAATACCACAGTTAAGCACTTTAGAATATTATATTAAAGTACCACAGTTAAGTACTTTAGAACATTATATTAAAGAATTGGATTCATTTAGAATTAATACCACAGTTAAGTACTTTAGAATATTATATTAAAGAACTGGATTCATTTAGAAATTAATACCACATTTAAGTACTTTAGAATATTATATTAAATAATTGGATTCATTTAGAATTAATACCACAGTTAAGTACTTTAGAATATTATATTAAAGAATTGGATTCATTTAGAAATTAACACCACAGTTAAGTACTGTAGAATAGTATATTAAAGAAGTGGATTCATTTAGAAATTAATACCACAGTTAAGTACTGTAGAATATTATATTAAAGAATTGGATTCATTTAGAAATTAATACCACAGTTAAGTACTGTAGAATATTATATTAAAGAATTGGATTCATTTAGAAATTAATATCACAGTTAAGCACTTTAGAATATTATATTAAAGTACCACAGTTAAGTACTTTATAACATTATATTAAAGAATTGGATTCATTTAGAAATTAATACCACAGTTAAGTACTTTAGAACATTATATTAAAGAATTGGATTCATTTAGAATTAATACCACAGTTAAGTACTTTAGAATATTATATTAAAGAATTGGATTCATTTAGAAATTAATACCACAGTTAAGTACTGTAGAATAGTATATTAAAGAAGTGGATTCATTTAGAAATTAATACCACAGTTAAGTACTGTAGAATATTATATTAAAGAATTGGATTCATGTAGAAATTAATACCACAGTTAAGTACTGTAGAATATTATATTAAAGAAGTGGATTCATTTAGAATTAATACCACAGTTAAGTGCTTTAGAATATTATATTAAAGAACTGGATTCATTTAGAAATTAATACCACAGTTAAGTACTTTAGAATATTATATTAAATAATTGGATTCATTTAGAATTAATACCACAGTTAAGTACTTTAGAATATTATATTAAAGAATTGGATTCATTTAGAAATTAACACCACAGTTAAGTACTGTAGAATAGTATATTAAAGAAGTGGATTCATTTAGAAATTAATACCACAGTTAAGTACTGTAGAATATTATATTAAAGAATTGGATTCATTTAGAAATTAATACCACAGTTAAGTACTGTAGAATATTATATTAAAGAATTGGATTCATTTAGAAATTAATACCACAGTTAAGCACTTTAGAATATTATATTAAAGTACCACAGTTAAGTACTTTAGAACATTATATTAAAGAATTGGATTCATTTAGAAATTAATACCACAGTTAAGTACTTTAGAACATTATATTAAAGAATTGGATTCATTTAGAATTAATACCACAGTTAAGTACTTTAGAATATTATATTAAAGAATTGGATTCATTTAGAAATTAATACCACAGTTAAGTACTTTAGAATATTATATTACAGAAGTGGATTCATTTAGAATTAATACCACAGTGAAGTACTTTAGAATATTATATTAAAGAATTGGATTCATTTAGAAATTAATACCACAGTTAAGTACTGTAGAATAGTATATTAAAGAAGTGGATTCATTTAGAAATTAATACCACAGTTAAGTGCTTTAGAATATTATATTAAATAATTGGATTCATTTAGAAATTAATACCACAGTTAAGTACTGTAGAATATTATATTAAAGAATTGGATTCATTTAGAAATTAATACCACAGTTAAGTACTGTAGAATATTATATTAAAGAATTGGATTCATTTAGAAATTAATACCATAGTTAAGTACTTTAGAACATTATATTAAAGAATTGGATTCATTTAGAAATTAATACCATAGTTAAGTACTTTAGAACATTATATTAAAGAATTGGCTTCATTTAGAAATTAATACCACAGTTAAGTACTTTAGAATATTATATCAAAGAATTGGGTTCATTTAGAAATTAATACCACAGTTAAGTACTTTAGAATATTATATTAAAGAATTGGATTCATTTAGAAGTTAATACCACAGTTAAGTACTTTAGAATATTATATTGAATAATTGGATTCATTTAGGAATTAATACCACAGTTAAGTACTTTAGAATATTGTATTAAATTAAATGAAGTATCTTAATCTTTATACTCCCCGCATTTATTAATCACCCTTTTTGTGTGCCAATAATAACTTATTATTATTTAATTTAATTAAGTTTAACATTTCGTTGAGATTTTTACAAGTTTAAAAACTTCTCACCTGTATCTGTTGCAAGTCCATTTGATATCCAGAATTCTGGATTGTGGAAAAATTTTAACCTTTTCAGTGCACTTTTAAACTCGATAACAAACACTGAAACACAGACACTAAGATCGGTAATTTTGTTTTACAATCTAATGTGAGGACAAAAAACAGTTTGATTTTTAGTGTATTTTCTATCAACATTGTTCAACAATAAAACATTGATCCATTTTCAGTTTGGCTTTATGTGTTGTTGCAGGTTAAATTTTGGCGGTCTCCATTCTTCGCAATAGGAGTTGCACTCTGTTTACGTATGGTGTATTATGTCTCAGCTAGGGAGCTAAAATGTGGATGAAAGGTAAGAAGCAAGAACAATGCAAAGAACTTTTACATAAGCAAGACACGAAGGTCGGCCTATGATATAGTTTTTTACTTGTGATAATGTTAAGGATTGGTGCACGACACAAACCTTGATAAGATTGTTAAAACTTTTTAAACTCTAAATTTGTTTGTTGCTTGCTTGTAATTCTAAATATAGAATGAGATTCGATTCTTTTTTTCTTTTTTTTTTGTTAGTATCTCAGCAAGTGCTGGAAGGAACAATTTAAATCTTTTGTTGAGTTTTCTTTTAGAGCAGTGTTTTGTTAAAATTTTTTATTGCGATTACTTTACTTAAGCCCCGTGTAGAATATAATGTAAAACAAAGTAAGGTAAAATTGTGTGTATTTAAAAATATTACAGCCATCCAAATGGATTACAATTAAATCATTAGGATTCTGCTAATGAATGTAGGTCTGTAGTAACTTCTAATACCTATATTTTAAATTGTTTGATATAAAATTATATTATTATATTTGAGGTAGACAAGGCATGTAGCACGTATGGGTGAATCTAGAAATGCATATAGAGAGTTAGTTGGAAGACCTGGGATAGACATTTGGGGAGGTCAAGGCGTAGATGGGATGATAATATAAAAATAGATTTGAGGGAGGTGGGATATGATGGTAGGAATTGGATTAATCTTGCTCAGGATAGGGATCGATGGAAGGCTTATGTGAGGGCGGCAATGAACCTCCGAGTTTCTTAAAAGCCATTATTATTATTATTATTATTATTATTATTATTATTATTATTATTTCGTTCGCGGTCCCTCCATTTGCCCCCAGAGGGCCGCGGCGCCCCGGTTGGGAATAACTGTGTCATAGTGAATAAGGAAACAGCTCTGAAATTGCTGAACTTGTTAGAGATCTGTAATAGAAGGGGAAAACCATACGTAATGAATACCTCAAGGCAAGACACCTGTCTCGTTCTCTTATGAGGTTGGATGAGTCACATTCTTGAAACAAAACGAAAGTTACGAAGGAGAGATGGCTAATTTAACTTCTGTCAGCTCGATAGACAAAATACCTGAGTTGGAAGCACCGGCAATGTCTGGAAATATCTAAATACTGTATCAGAATTTAAATTGGCATTAGATATTTTATTGAATAGGTACTTACAAGGGAATCGTCCCAGGTCACTGTGCTTGTATTTAATGAAAATGGATAGGCTATTTAAGCTAATTTTCATTTGTTAAGAAACGTGGTGATAGTCGTTCGTTTCACTTTTTCATTTACGAAATACAATAACTTGAAAATCGTTGCTACTTATACCGCTACTTGCGCGCACTCGGATTCTCATAGCTCCGCGACATCTTATCACAGCTCTAGCATTAATGCTCTAGTCAATTCTCTTAACTCACATTAATAAAGTAATTGTGGAATCCATGGCATCTTTCACTCATTCGTACACCATTCAAATCTATAGTCTATCGTCAACAGAATGTAGAAAATATAGTAGAAAACGTTTATAGCGACATCGCTTTCAACGTCGTCCTTCGTTTCTTGTATATCCCACGGATAATTTTCTCAGACAATCATTACTAGGGACCGGATTTTTATGTAATTACATATTATATTCCTTCCAACCTAACTGTATATAAATAACAAATCTTTGCGAATCTTGTAATTACCATTAATATAAAAATTTTGATACTACATATTTTTACATATTTACCCCACATTACATATTATGTATTGGTATTACATAAATTTACATATTTAGGGGTTTTAATCATTTTTACTTCTCTAAAACGAAAAAAAAAAAAAAACTTCTGCTGTGGAAGTTCACAATTTGAAATACACAGATTAAAAAAGCCTTTGTACCTACCCAAGAAAAGATATATTTCGGGACGAAACATAACGTCCTTAGTTCCAGGAAGTAATAGAGGCACTCACCCCATACCGCCCACTGTAAATATGAGTGAACAAAAGGCAACCTTTCTCATACAACTACCTTGTATTGTAAAAATCACTCAAAAAGTACTGTTGCCTTCATGCGGTGGAGTGGGACGACGACGACATGATTTGTCTTGAACTATAATTGTTCTGCACTCGTCTTAACAAGCCGTTCTCATGCAATTTGCAACCTTACCCACCCTCTTCCTAAACCTTCCAGAGAAAACCCGTGTCAAGTCTGACATGAGCCGCAATAAAGTAGCCGACTTTTGAAAAGAAGCTGGAGTAAGGGAACAAACTGGAAAGACGTTGAAAGATTAAAATAAATAGCTTTTCATGTTATTGCTTCACCTCTTTACTTTAAATTTAGTAGACCTATACGGAAATAGGATTTTCCGAGCAATTATTAAGTATGGTTCTCGGCTGAAATAATCCTACTCTTCTGAATGAGACAGGAATGTTACATTTTAAACAACAGTTTGTAAATGCCTATGGTTTGAGGTTTTAGTAGGTACTTTGTTTCTTACAGGGAGCAGCTAAAATGCATGTGTCCCACATCTCTTATTTTCTCCTAATCCAGTAAAGCGAAACAGTGCTTGCAGTATTGTTGTGTCATTCATTTCACTCAGTTCTCTAGTTTTGTACTTACAGTATAAAGTGCAAGTGAGTTTATCTACTGTTTTAACTAACTAAAATGACCCCTGTATCTTCAACCCTAACGACAAAAATAAAATCATGGATTGCGATGGACGAAGCTTTCACTACAGATGGAAAAATAGTAATGTGTCAAGTGTGCGGTAAAAAAGTCGGGTGCTCTATGAAATCACAACTGGAGAGTCTTACCTATCCTATACCTGCCAGATATTGATATTAAATATTTTCATGATTTTACATATTTTGGTACATATTCAGCTTATTGTTCTTACATAAATATGTATATATTTCACACCTTGATATTACATAAAAGTCCGGTCCCTAATCATGACTTTAAAGACAGAACACAGTGGTGCCTGTATCATTTTGCATCACGCGAGGTAGCGAATCGCTTTCTATCTATTCATCTAACTACCAAAAAACGTATATATAAAGTATACCAAAAGCTGAACAAACCAAACCTAATCCGTCACTGGTCCTCAACCTTAAGAAAACTCGCGGCTTCTAACCTTCACACAAAGCAGGCCACTTCTTAGATAGCCACTCGTGTGTTCACCTTTAAATTTCAGTGTCTTATCTGGGGTCATATTGTATAACAAGCCAGTTTCATCTGCGTTGAATATATGAAGTGTTCAGAGCCATAGTGGGCCAAGCGCCATGTATTAAAAACAGAGAAAACAAGGGTTGAAGTTAAGTGAATGCCATAGTTTAATGAAGATTGACATATCATTTAGTTTTAATGTGTATACTTTATATTACTTGCTATATGTTTCCATTGAATTATGGTAATAACTTCATTTTAACCCTTGTTTTTTACGTCGTCAGTAAATGGCGCTTGGCCCACTATGGTTCTGAACCCTTCATATCATCTGTGTTCGAAAAGAGACTCCTTTTTCTCTCTGTCCTTCCAAATTGTAGAAATCATTGAGTGTCATACACGCAATTCCTTCACGATGCTGACATTTGTTTCCCTATTTTCTAATCGCCATATTACGTGTGACTTTTCATTAACCGTGCAAGTGTAAAGCCTAAAATTTACACATATGAATTTTTAGCAAAAAAATAGATAAAAACCTAGTTTGTGCGACTATCGGTTATAACGACCATAAACTGGCAGTCCCCTCAGAGTTGTTATAACCGGTTTCGATTGTACTTATGTCATTTCAACATACAAAAAATGGCAGCTATCTCCATTGCCATGACACTAGAAACAAATACCTTACTATAATAATACCGGACAGTTGTATACTAGCAGCATTGGTGTTAGTGCGAAATATTGCCGACTTGACTTGGAATTACGTCCACAAATACAAATATTAACAAAGCGGAATCGGACTATTGTTTAAAACGTGAGGTACTAATGTGGAATAATATACGAAACACTTAAGAAATGTTGAATAGTACCGTATTTAATGTAACATTATTTTATATCAAAGCTGCATATTATAAGAAATATTGCATGCTTCATATTATTTTCCTAATTAATTGTTGCGTATGTTTTCTTTGCTTTAGTGAGACAAAATTAATTCTGATATTAAGAATGAATTTGCAATAACGCTTTATATACCCATTGCTGACAACTGCAAAGATAATAGGGGAAAATAAATATACTCTAAGTTCACAGGGCTAACGGCTTCGAAGCTGAGTACCTGGTTCTAATGAAGTGTATAGGTAGCAATTATAACATGGGGGCACGAGATAGTTACTCTACCTGCCATAATAAATTCACTTCAATTAAATTCTCCAATGTAAAAAAAAAAAAGCAAAGATAAAAATGGTAGTAATTTGATGCTTGTAATAATTAGTAAAGGTATGTAGACAACAATAGAACTTAATTTGATAAAACCTTAAAATTTCCAATACATTTTAACTTCTATTCATCTATTAGGCCTGAATAAAAAAGCTAATTTTTATTGTTCTATCAACACAGAGACAAAAGCATTGCGCCTAATAAAAAATTTTGTTGACTCACGTTTTATGAACTCTCGGAAATCGAAAGTACGATTTGGAGCAATTTGTAATGCTGCAATTGTCACAATTATAAACAGCACATATGCACCCTGACATTTTAACACAGCACTAATTAATAAAACTATTAACTAGCCCAGCAACAATATACATTGCAGTCGATTACAACTTGTTTCGCGAGTATCTCTACACTGGCCGCCTAGGTAGCAGCACCAGCGTCGTTCGCGCGCAGAACTGCTAGCTGTCCGATATAATAATAATAATAATAATAATAATAATAATAATAATAATAATAATAATAATAATAATAATGTTTTATTTTCGCTGGCACACTTAAGGCCATAAGGCCTTCTCTTCCACTCAACCAGCCTTAATCAATACATATTTAAATTACGAATATTTACACTACACTTAAAAGGTTCTCCAGTAATATTCTTCAGTTAAGTTTTAACGACTAGCAGACTACATATTTATTTAAATTTAGATAAACCTATAAGGTAAAGTATTAACATAATTTATGAGCTAATTTAATTCAATCAATTATAATCAATTTGAGATTTGAGATAGCTAGTAAAATGGTGAAAATTAATGTAATATAAGCTTACGAGAACTATGTTACAGAGAGAAAAAATAGTAATATACGTTACAAGAGCGGTATGTTGACGTTTTCATGTTCGAGGAAAAGATTGAAAAAGCGATTTCCGAGAACATGAAAATAAACATACCGCTCGTGTATCGTACATTATTTTGTGCGAAGATCGTTTATTACATGCCTGAAAGACGAATTTCTAATTAGTTGCAATGAAATCTCCATCTCGGTTTCTATTTAATGACGGCAACTATAGAAAACAAAAATATCTATACTCCAGCAGGCCGTGATATACGTCTGTCTTTTTTTTTCCCCCAGTCTATAAATGCGAACTTAAAACAAAGGGTAAGGTTATATAATGATTTATTTTTCATTTTAATATTTTAACAATATTATTTATATAACATATTGCAGTAATAACATCGGCATCTGGAATCTTGTTGATTTTTTGACAGCTTCCTTAATGTTACTTGTATCAGGAATACAATAGCTTTCGTGGAGTAGTAGACTTTACTTAATTTTTGCAAATATTTAAAAACAATAATTAACATTGCAATTTAGGTGAATTGTAGTGGTAAGTTTCCAATTTATAATTATTACTATGTTAAACGTCTCTAAAAATAATATGTTAAAAGCCTAAAGCAGTAAAATGAATGTCGCGCTTAAGCGGTAAGAAGAGGGAAATTGTTATGTGTGTTACGTTGGGAATACTGAATGTGGTATTTCACACTTACCGCGTATTGGTTCTGTGCGGAAAACAAGCAAATACGCACGATCTCGCACAAATATATATATATATATATATATATATATATATAAAATATATTAAATATATTATAGTATATATTATAGTAAGGTATTTGTTAAAAATGGCGTAATGCTGAGCTATATTCCGCTTGTCTTCTTGGGCGTAGTTTGTGGCCTCGTATAAGAATGGAACCAACGGCCAGAAGGGTAGACTCTGGCATGGCATTGAAGTACAGACTTTTGTCACAGCATTTTCAGAATAAGACGACCCTGAATTCGTAACATGGAAACAATTTTAACAGTCAATGGGTTGGATTGACAATGGCGAATCTCAGCATTTTCTACACTGCTGTTGTCGAGTTGATGACATCTGAACCCACACGCAACTTGCCCGTTGTTAGGGCCTCGTCCTCATTATCGGACGTCATTACCGTGGTCACGAAGGCAGCACGCGGAAACGAGTCGCAGTCAAAACCAGGTTCCAGGTATGCCGATCGCTATCGTACTGGTACAGACTGAGTGACAACACCTCTTCTGCCATACATTCGACAGGCCACAATATGACATGGATTTGCCCCCAAAAGAAGTTACAACTACGTTCAATTTTAATTTCTTTTTCTAGGAATTTTCCAACCTTCGCGTTTTTCATGTTTTCTAGAAATAAATCCTTGGCATTAAAGAATTGTGTGACTGCAACCTCTGTATATTTTTGTGTGGCTTGATTTATTTATAGTATGATTTTTTTCTTTTTATTTCTATTATTGTATTTATATTTCTGGTGGTGTGGAAGAGAAGGCCTGATGGCCTTAACTACACCAGAATAAATAAATAAATAAATAAATAAATAAATAAATAAATAAATAAATAAATAAATAAATAAATAAATAAGTAAGTAAGTAACTAAGCAAGCAAGCAAGCAAACAAATAAGTAAATAAATAAATAAATAAATAAATAAGTAAATAAATAAGTAAATAAGTAAATAAATAAGTAAATAAGTAAATAAATAAACAAATAAACAAACAAACAAACAAATAAATAAATAAATAAGTAAATAAATAAATAAGTAAATAAATAAGTAAATAAATAAATAAATAAATAAGTAAATAAATAAATAAGTAAATAAATAAGTAAATAAATAAATAAACAAATAAACAAACAAACAAACAAACAAACGCAAGCAAGCAAGCATGCAAGCAAACAAACAAACAAACAAACAAATAAATAAATAAATAAATAAATAAATAAGTAAATAAATAAGTAAGTAAATAAATAAATAAATAAGTAAATAAATAAATAAGTACATAAATAAATAAATAAGTAAATAAATAAATAAATAAGTAAATAAATAAGTAAATAAATAAACAAACAAACAAATAAATAAATAAATAAATAAATAAAATATACACTTTTATTGGTTACTAGCCGTACCCGTGCGCTCCGCTGTACTTATTGGAAATAAATATAAAGTAATTACACAATTAAAATAGAACAATCTACTATATATAACTTAATTATATTTCTTTCTTTCGAAAATGTAAGAATTCACGATCTCCTATGCACTACCGCCTTAGAATGAATAAATTTGTTTTTCTTCCTACTAAATAATTTAATATTTTGCACATAGAAGTTACGGAACAACGACACTATAATCTGAAGCGGCGGCGGTGGAAATATATTGTTATTTTAAAACTCTTGTATATCCTTAAAGATCAGTCCTATTAAAATTTTGCCTGGAATAAAACTTATCGGAAATCATTTTTAAAGAAACTTTTGTTATGTAACATTTTTCACAAAAATCAATAATAAGCGAGATATTTCGGTTTATTTAATTCAGGCTCCCTTATAATCCCTCTTATAAATAAAGTATTTTGAATGCCATATAGCCTTAAATCTAAGTTACAACGAACTTAATTTATATTCCAATTTTCGTCGAAATCCATTCAGCCATTATCGCGTGAAAAGGTAACAAACATCCAGACAGACAGACAGACAGACATAAATACAAAAATTTCAAAAAAGCGATTTTCGGTTTCAGTATGATTAATTATACATGTTAACACCAATTATTTTTGGAAAATCGAAAATTACCAGAAAAATTTTGGCTACAGATTTATTATTAGTATAGATTTATTTGTTTGTTTGTTATTTATTATTTATTTATTTATTTATTTATTATTTATTTATTATTTACTATTTATTTAACCTGGTAGAGATAAGGCCATCAGGCCTTCTCTTCCCCTCTGCCAGGGGATTACAGCTACAATATTAAGAATAGAATTACAATTATAGTTACAATTAATATTAAATTTACAAATACAATAAAAATCAATATTTGCTCTTAATGGGTTGAGGGAAAACCCCGGAAAAAACCCAACCAGGTAACTTGTCCCGACCAGGCTTTGAAGCTGGACCCGCTCGTTTCATGATCAGAAATGCTAACAGTTATTCCACACATTCGACAACTATATATTATTTATTTTATTATTTTTTACTGGTTGTAGTATACGAATCCATTTTCACATAGGCTGTAATCAAAGTTGAACAGAAGAAAAACGATAAGTAGTACAATGACACCAAAAACGTTTTCCTTACATTTTTATTGACTATATCATGCAGGCTTTGCTTAATATTGTATAGTTGCCATGGTAATATGTTATACTGCATAGGTACAATTTACACATAGTTAAAAATGCAAGGAAAAAGTTTTTGGTGTCAATGCAAGGAAAACGTTTTTTATATCACTTTAGTTTTGTAGAATGTGAACATGACTAGGTTAACGATTTTAAGGGGGAATATCAGTGCATAGTTTTCATCTAATACTCACAGATATCCATGATGTTCTTCATGATGATGTTGGTTGTGTTTTTGGACCGCACCGCTCCGGCTTCTAGACAGGCGAACCCACATTGCATCACTGAAACCGAAAAGTAACTACATTATATTGAGTGTGCGGATTGGTGTTCAGTTTCAGAAAATCTGACGTGAAATAAAATATACCACCCTTTAGAACTTGACACAGGCGTAATATCCAGAGCATGTAAAAATATTTAATTAATGTCAGTATTACGAAATCCTGGAAAGAAGACAGTGTTAATAGCTTTTTGTACATTGAACTGCATTCTTTTTTTCACTTTTTAAGAACATTTTTATTACTAGTCTTATTTTAACACTTAACATAAAACTTTTTCATTCATTAAAATAAAAAAAAATGGAAAATATAGAAAAATTAATCACTTTTCGTTTTTTAAATATGTTTCTAATAATCTTAATAGCTGATATTTTCCATACAATAATAATAATAATAATATTTACGAGCCGCATCCAGAAAGTAAGTTTCCCTATTTAAAAAAAAAGAGAACACACACTTTCAGGAAAACATTTATAGGCAACAGATACAGTAATGTTTCAGCTATTTTTCATCATAGCCACATTCAGAATTGAGACACTTGTCGTATCGTGGGATCAACTTTTGTATCCCTCTGTCGTAGAACTCTGCCGCCTGGGAATGGAACCAGCGTGTGACAGACGTCTTCAGCTCTTCGTCGTTGCCAAAACGCTCGAGAGAGAGAGAGGGGGGGGAGGGAAGGAGAGAGAGAGGGAGAGAGAGAGATTGTGCATTAAAGAACTTTATCACCGACCGAACCTCGCAGGCGGCGGGAGAAGGAATAAGAGCTTCCATTTCGGACCACTGCTGCCACGCTACTGGCACCAGGCGGGACCTGTCCGGCTGGCATATGATTGATACGTCATAGATCTGTTATGCATGCGCAATTGACACGGCTAATTACGATTACTTTCAAGGGGAAAAAATCGGGAAACTTACTTTCTGGATGCGCCTCGTATTTTATTTATTTATTCATTTATTTATTTATTCATTCATTCATTTAATTATTTATTTTTTCATTTATTTATTTACTTATGTATTTATTTATTTATTTATTTATGTAGGCCTATTTATTTATTTATGTATTTATTTATTTACTTATTTAATTATTTATTAGTTCTTTATCTATCTATCTATCTATCTGTCTGTCTGTCTGTCTGTCTGTCTGTCTGTCTGCCTGCCTGCCTGCCTGCCTGCCTGCCTGCCTGCCTGCCTGCCTGCCTGCCTGTCTGTCTGTCTGTTTAACAGGGCAAAGCCCCAATTACAATAGACAGTACAGATATTACACATTATTATATCCATCCTACTTTACTTAAAGTCAAACATTAGAACTAATTTGATACATTAGCATAGATTAAGTTCGTGAGAAAAACGGCGACGAACACGTGAAAATATCTTACAGTATGCCAGTAAATTCCAAATGAACTCAAAATTATTAAAATTTAATAGGAAATGAATAATAAGTGCAAATTAATCCAGCATGTTAACGGCATGAGTGTAATCAGGAATAACACACGCCAAGATCACACATTGGCACTCACGAAGAAGAAGGTGAGGGTGTTCAGTTAAGGAAATTTCTTAAGAAGACTTGAGATTATGACGATGACGGTGATGATAATAATGATGATATGAAAAGTCAGTTTTTTTGACATAGTATTCCCATTATTTCATTAACCTCAGAAGTTTACATGACCTCTAATCTTGTATTACAGCCGTGGCGAAAATGCGACTCACGCGCACATTGTGGCTCGCAATGATAGCTGTGCATTTCTCTTGCTTTCTACCTCCCACAACTCCCACCCTCTCACTCACTGGAGTCAAACTCCGTTCCATTTGTATTTGTCTCTGATCTGCAAGTGGCGTATCGTCGCAATGTCTCCCTCGAAACCATGTACCTCTACAAAAATGAAAGTTTCAAGTAGGATGGGAGGACACATTTCTTTGCTGCCAATATGATGAGAATATTAAATGTATGATTTGTTCACAAGTATTACGAGGAAAACGGTTCTATAACATAAAACGGCATTATACTACATGTTACTGATGAAACATTAAAAGGTTAAGTGTTGTTGTTATTATTATTATTATTTATTATTATTATTATTATTATTATTATTATTATTATTATTATTATTATTATTATTATTTCAGCAGATGTGCGAATAATGCGGTCAGATCTTCAATTTAAACTCACAGATTTACAATGTGATGTTAAATGAAAGCTAGATGATTGTAAGGACTTGACAAATGTTGAACTTTCAAATCTTTGCCAAAAAATAAATATCCGAAGCTTCGTTCTTTCGCTTGCTCTGTTGAAGCCATGTTCGCTACAACTTACGTTTGTGAAAAATTATTTTCAACAATGAAAATAGTAAAAACCAAATTTAGATCACGACTGACAGACAAATACCTTCGTGATCAACTACGACTGGCAGTAAGTGACATAATTGCTGATTTTGAAACTTTGTCGCAGAGACATTCTGAAGACAGTTAATTTTAGGTTGTGATAATGTGTCCTATGATTTCTTATTCATTTCTTTCTTCGTTACACGTACTAAACATTAGTTTGTAGCCTTGTACTGTATAAAATTATATTTAAGTGCTTGACGTAAGGAAAATGAAAATCCATTAATAAGTCAGACAGTTGTTTCACTTCCCCTCGAGTGTCCGCCTCCCTCCATAGGTGCTATGCACGTTGCTGGTTACACAGTGGCTCGGCGCACGATTACATTTTCGCCACGGCTGTTACATTAGCTTAAGTTAGCGGATTAAAGAAGCCACTAGCGTCGTGAAGTTTCGGAAGAATAAGTCTGTTAAAATTTTGAGATTACAAAGAAAAAAATCTATTTCGTTTTAGACGTTTAAACTTGTTTCCAACTCCTTTGTTACAGGATGCAATACTTTCAGTAGAGAGTTGATATACCGCATTGTGGTTAAGGAAGTTGTGGGTGTAATTGGTGTTGTGTAATTTATCCTCGACGCTGGAATGTCATCGGAAAAACCCACCAATGCAACCTATTGCAAAATATCCGCATCGACTCGAATGGCAACAAACGTATTTAAAGTCCAATAAAAGGATACTATTTTTTTCTCTGCTTTTTAGTACTTCCAATTGTGACCTGAATATTAGGCAATTTTTACTCTGGAAGGAAACACAAAATTTAAGAGTGTTGCTCGTTTAATAAGAGAAAAAATAATATGGTATCGGGGACGGAAGAAATTCTGGATTCATTCCATTCGAAGTTGCAGTCTGCAAAAGTGTATCTTCCTCGACTCGACCTCAATGCAACTTCTTTTAGGAAAATATTTCTTTTAAACTTTTCTACCTTATGATTCCCCGCTTACAGAGATTCAGTGACGAGTGGAAATAATATTGTACGTAATTATTAAGAAACTATTTCTCCTGTTGCCTGCAATAGCCGTTTGAAGTTTCTTAAATTAATATAGTTTGCAAAACAGACTTATGGTTCATGTGAAGATTACGTCCACCACAATAGATGCACACTGGACTGCAAAAGAAATGCAAAATCGAAGTCGCTATCGATTTGAAATATTATCATGTTACGAGAACTCCGTTTAGAAAACAATAGAAATAGAGATACACAGGAGGCATTGCATATATGTAAATTCTAATATGTTAAAGTCCACACTTGTGGAGTAGCGGTTAGCGCGTCTGGCTGAGAAATCAGGTGGCCCGGGTTCGAATCCCGGTCGGAGCAATTTACCTGGTTGAGATCTTTCAAGGGTTTTCCCTCAACCCAATTTGAGCAAATGCTGGATAACTTTCGGTGCTGGACCCCGGACTCATTTCACCAGCATTATCACCTTCATCTCATTCAGACGCTAAATAACATAAGATGTTGATACAGCGTCGTAAAATAACCTACTTAAAATATGTTAAATATTTCAATTAATTCAATTTTGAGTTCTATATTTGTATTTATAATAAAATTGTATATTTATATTTACAATAAAGTGGACACTTTTTTGTTAAATCAATAATCCCTTTTTCTTCCTGTGTTAAAAACCTTGGAGTTTTCTTCGATACGCTTTAAACTGGAATAACCAAGTAACCCATATTATCAAAAAGTGCTTTCCATGCTACATTCCTTAAACAGCATTCGAAAATTCCTCCCGCTATCACTCAAGAAAATACTAGTGGAAACACTAGTAATGCCCCACTTCGATTATTGTGATTTTCTACTGACTGACCTCAATGTCAACCAGTCGCAAAAATTACAACGTGTTCATAATTCTTGTGTTCGCTTCGTCTGCGATGTCCGTCGCGCTGACCACATTACCCCATCCTTCCAAAGTCTAAACTGGCTACGACTTAACGAACGTAGAAATTTTCATTCTCTTGTCCTCCTTTTCCAAGTCCTTCACACCTCTACACCTAGCTACCTTGCCTCCCGTTTCAGTTACCTGTCATCATATCATAATCTCTTCACACGCACGCAAAATAGCCGCATACTAGCCATACCAACACATAAGACATCATCGTATTCATCATCATACACAATCTCGCTCTCGCGCTTGTGGAATACCCTACCCAGTGACATCAGAGACTGTCGGAATTTAGTAGCGTTCAAAAGCAAACTTATTAAGCATTTTCTTACTACCTAGACTAGGTTTAATTTTTACTTAATTAATAAAAAAAATTCTTTCTTGATATTGACATTTTGTAGATGTTGCATGTTTATTCTTATATATTCTTCTTCTTAACTTTTACAATAAACTGTCTAGCATTTATTAATCAGTTAATCTTTCAGTACTTTGATTTTTATTGTATTTGTAAATTTAATATTAATTGTAATTATAATTCTAATTGTATTCTTAATATTGTAGTTGTAATCCCCTGGTAGAGTGGAAGAGAAGGCCTCATGGTCTTATCTCTACCAGGTTAAGTAAATAAATAAATAAATAAATAAATAAATAAGTAAATAAATAAATAAATAAATAAATAATAAATAAATAAATAAATAAATAAATAAAAATATGAAACGTAACTGGTCGTATATACCGGTTGTAACAATGACAGCATCCATGGATAATAGGGAAGGCTGTGGAATACCATATAAACTGCAGTTTTAATATTTTCGTGTAGAATCCTTATTAATGTTGTAAAATGAAAGTGTATGAATAATTTAAAATCAATTCATATTGAATAATAACGTGAACATAACAGCATTAAAATTTTAATTTGTATCTTACATTGTCAATTTTGTATGTTAAAATGATCGGGTTCCCATGGTCCACTCTGTATAAATACGTATTCAGTCATGATGATCCGAGATCTTATGCTATAACCATAAAAACAAAGAGGAACAAATTTTGATTCACCTTCACGGGCCTCGAATAAAGACCTATATTTTTAATATTAAGTTACTTTAACAATAAGTTATAGTTGCTTTCATCGCTAGTATTGGTACAACTGATATTTCTGCAGTCTGTTTTTCTACTACTGTTTCTGTTACTACCAATACTATTTTTTATAACTTAATGTCGTTGCTCCTACTTCTTAACAAATAATATGATCAGGATATCACTATAATTACTAAAATCGCCGCTATGTTAACCCCAATAATGTTACAGTTTTTAGATTCTGATCATTAAACGTTACTTATGTACAGGGTGTCCCATAAGTCTGGAGACATAGGCGAATAATTGAAAATGTTTTTTCTCTGTCCACAGGACAACTGAATGATGATTTTAAATAAAGAGCAACGTATTCATCTGATTCTGCTTGCATGTGGTCGTAGTCACAGAGACGTTGCCCATAAATTTAAAGCTTTGCACCCAGAATGAGCGTCAATTATACATAGTTGTGTGGAAAAAATCATTGAAAAACTCATTGGGATGGAATCCATCAGTGGTCAGCTACGCGGTTTGTCTGCTATGGCTCCCATCTCAATGAAATTTTAAATGATTTTCCCCAAATAACTGTGTGTAATTGGCCCTCTTTCTGGGTGCAAAGCATTAAATTCATGACCATCCTCTCTGTGACTACGGCCACTAGCAAGCAGGGTCAGTTGAATACGTTCCTCTTTACTTAAAGACATCACTCAGTTATCCTGTGGACAAGGAAAAAACATTTTAAGTAATTCGCCTATGTTTTCAGACTCATGGGACGCCCTGTAGATAACTTCTGTTAGTAAATTAATCAGGAAAAATTATTAATACTTACAACATACGATGATAGCGTTCGTTAAAATAAATACATTGTCCACGTTTTTCTTCAGATCTTCCAGGTCAGTGCTGTTGGTAGTCATTGTGGCCAATGTGACGTCTAGAGGAACTTGGTCCTGTAAAGAAAATAAAAGAAAGTTCAGTGAATGTTTAAGAAGTAAGGCTCTGTTATTTGAAATGAAAATAAGTTACAAAAACGATATTCTCGCAGATATTATTAATATAATATTTTAGATGTATTCGATTATGCTAAAAGTAAACTATGTTTTCATGGCGTGCGTAGGGTTGCCATGCATTACTGAAAGCAGGAAAAGTTCCCGTTCTTAGTGACAGGAATCCCATCCGATTGAGTAAAAAAATTACTTTATAAAGACATGAAATTGAAACTCCCTGTAGCAATCGCAAGTAGGTATTTATTTATCTTTGTGTCTTTTCGTTCACATTGTGATTATTCATACTCCGAACGTAACTTCCTGCCGGGGATACTATATCCGCTTCCATTTCACTCTCTCATTCCTGTTCCTTCGTTCACTTCACATTCTGGCATCTTCAGAAATACTTTGACAAACCTTGAGGTTATGTTCCTCACACCAAAACAAGAAAAAAAGTTCATATAAATATATGTTCGAAAATCCTTAGTTTTTTAAAATTAAATTAAATTCAATTTATTTGGCCATTAGACATACAGTTTTAGGTGTCGTCAGAATACATTGAAAAAACATATAAATACATTTTAAAAAACACTAATGATAGAAACAGTAAAATTTAAGTAATAAAATGAAAACATGAAATACTTTGAAACTTTTAAATTGAAGAAAACTAACTAAATTGCAATTAAACTTGTGTATTAAAATACAATTTCATACAAATTTGTGTTGAAAAACTCAGCAACAGAACAATAATTGTAACTAATCTAAATAACTTTATTTATTAAAACAATTTCGTGTGAATTTATGTTAAGAAACTCATCTACAGAGTAGAAAGGATTAATTAAAAGCCAATTATAAAATCTAGCTTTGAAACTATTGGTTGGTAACTTATAATATTGACTGGGAAGCTTATTATATAATTTCATCCCCATGACAGAAAAATTTGTACTAGTTTTATGTAATCTACAGTATGGGATATTAATTTGTTCACTATTTCTAATTTCATGATCACGTATATTGGCTAGTAATGAGTAATTGTCTATATTTTGTTGAGTGTAAAGGACTAGGTCGTATGTATATAAATTTATGACAGTTAATATCTGTGATTGTTTGAAAAGAGGTCGACAATGTTCAAGATAGTTTGATTGACATAGAATTCTAATAGCTTTCTTTTGCAAAATCAAGACGCTCCCAATTTTGCTACCATTTCCCCAGAAAATTAAGGCACTAAGTCACTAATTTCTTTAATAAATATATAACTCTTGATAACTTTGTGCATATACATTCGATATGTTTTTCCCATGTTAAACTGGAGTCTATAAAAGTCCTAGAAATTTGGTATATTTTTGTATGTTGTCCTTTTTTATTACATGATTTAGGGTAAAAGTTATGTTGGTAGTCTTTTCTTGATTAAGCAAAAATCCATTAGATTCAAACCATAAAGCCATCTGTGATAGAATATCATTGGTTAGAGCATGTAATTCATTCAGAGTAGAACTAGAACATAAGAATGTACAATTAGTTATTAATAGAAGAACATAATGAAACATCTGTTAGATATTGTCAGCTTGGTAGCAAGTGTTGCAACTTTAATCAATTCAGAAACTCGTAACAAATGTTCAAAATGTTCTCCTCTTGCTTCCACTTTCATTGTTACGAGTTTCTAAATTGATTAAAGTTGCAGCACTTGCTGCCAAGCTAACAATATCTAACAGATGTTTCATTGTGTTCTTTCATTAATAACTAAAAAAACTAAGGATTTTCGAGATATGTTTATATGAACTTTTTTTCTTGTTTTGTTGTGAGAAACATGCCCCAAGTTTTGTCAAAGTATTTATGAAACATTCTGTATATGTTTAACACTCACCTTTATTACCGAAAATTCTGCATTAACTTTTAGTCGTTTCTTACATGTTTCTTTTCTCATTATATTAAGTACACCGTGTCCAGGATAGAGATAGTAAGAAAAAATTGTTCAACATTTTTTAAATGAAGGATATTTTATTATTTTAAGTTTGGCACAGGATGTAGAAACTCTCCAAGATTTTATTTTTATAACAACAATGCTAGAAATCTGTACAACAAAGCAACAAAATTGAAGAAAACAAAAAAGATACGATTTATCATAGCGATTTATGTCACGAATTGCTAATAGTGAACATTAATCATTCTAATTGAACGCAAAATGTGGACACCACAGCAAAAAGTGAAGCGCGTGCTTTTGCTTCCTGAATTTAAATCTATTACAGAGTTCGACCCGATTGTACGGGGTGAGTAAAAAGTGTGGAATAATGATTGGAACTTTATTTCTAATTTTATGAAGAAACTATTTATACAAAAGTTGTAGGGTATCAAAGAAGGAATATTTTGAACATGTTTTCAAGTACTATACTTTTCATTCGTAAAGGGTGTGCCAATGAGTCTGTTTCTCTTTAAATGACACCATGTACTTATTTCTCTATTTTTGAATTCTTCAAGTCTCAGTACATACAAAATCATATTTTTTTTGCAATTTATAAACTACTGTTTTCTAAAAATTACCTCTTTTGATGACAATGAATGTGTACAGAATAAAGGGAAATTTTAATGGCTTAGTACACCAATTTGAGGAGGCTTTGGATTAAACCTATTGCAGACAAAAGCTAATAGAAACAAGTGAATACAGCTAATAAAAACAATTGAATAACAATGGTTCAACATTAAACAATTTCAAAGATAGATTTATGCATTCTTTGGCAGTAAATGAGGGCCATTTTGAGCACTTTTTGTAAACTGAAATCAAGACCTGATACAACACAACAATGCTAATTTTGGTTTTAATGTTTTTTGTTTTTGGTTTGAAATCCATACATTGCATTACTATTGCAGTTAAATTTCAATGGTGTATATCTTACAATGTGTCTTTTTTTAATCATAAATTTAAATATTATTAATATTGATATTCAGTTGTTTTTATTAGCTTTATTCACTTGTTTCTATTAGGTTTTGTCTGCAATATTGTTTAATCCAAAGCCTCCTCAAATTGGTGTACTGAAGCATTAAAATTTCCCTTTATTCAGTACACATACATTGTCATCAAAAGAGGTGATTTTTACAAAACAATAGTTTATAAATGGCAAAAAATATTAAGAATCCAAAATGGGGGAATAAGTACATGGTGTCATTTAAAAAACAGACCCCTTGGCACCCCTTTGTAAATGAAAAGCATAGTAATTGAAAACATGTTCGAAATATTTCCTCTTTGATATCCTACAACGTTTGTATAAATATTTTCTTCATAAAATTAAAAATAAGAAAGTTACAAGCATTGTTCCATACTTTTTACTCACCCTATATATCAGGAAGCTTATCAATGAAAAGAAATATACTGACAAACCATGGGCATTATTTGTAGTTTTTTTTTTAATGGCCCTACACGATTCCCTAGATTTGGCACCTACTATTATTCTAATTACTCTTTTTTGTAGTAGGAATATACTGTTACTATCTGTGGAATTTCCCCAGAATATTATTCCAAAACTCATTACCGAGTGGAAGTATGCAAAGTATATTGTTTTTAAGGTATTGATATTCATTGTCTCTTGCATAGATCTAATAGCAAAACATGCTGAATTTAATTTGGGGGTATTTTCTTTAATAATTTTATGCTCGACCATGCCGAAATGTAGTAATTATATACCTGGTAGCAATCCATTAATGGACCTCATTAAAGTACACCTATTCATTAAAGTTCAGGTGTTCCACCAATCAGAAAATACCATTGTAGCAATATCAAAACGCAAGTATCGATTATTCTCGGATATGCAATCGAAAGACAACTAGCGCGAGATTAGATTAATAATTAGCGTTAATCGTAAATAATATTCAAATAAATTCAATTTGTCATCTCGTTTTTCAATGTCTAATTCAATTTCAAGGCTATATCAAGATTAATGTTTATTTTACTCTGTAGATTATATCAAGGTCAATGTCGATATTTGTGTCTGGGAAAAAATCAATACTTTCGCGTCTGCGCACATCTCACAATTTACGAGGTATTGCACAAGGTCAGTTCCGCTCCCCAGTCAGAGAAGAATAACATGAATACTTATGAATAATTTCAAGTTAGAAATATGGTCGAGCATAAAAAGTCGTATGAAACTTGACTATAATGGTAATTAATACGCTCGTATGAAAATTATGAAACTCGCTTGCGCTCGTTTCATAAACATACTCGCGTCTTAATTACTACCATTATAGGCTCGTTGCATAATGTACTATTTGTTTTTTTCTTTCAACATTAATGTAATCGCACGAAGTATTCCCATAATGCCGACGATATGAATGAAAACTAGAGGAGAAATGGTGCGGTGAAAGACACCAGCCTTTTCGTGTCGTCTCCAGTCCGTGATTCACTTCCTGCACCCATTTGCATGCCAGCGGTCTGTAATCTTCTTACCGCAATGTGTGATTAGCAGACCCTCCTGCAGCCAAAGAGAACGTCGAACTCTTGTATAAGTGACATACAAGAAATTAGCTAAATAACTGTACGCTATGTTAATAATTGCTTGCTAATTTCGTTTTAACCGACGGATGTGTTCGCAGAACATGCAATTTCATTGCAGACCAAGTAAGAGTTCGCCAGAGGCGTAGAAACTTCTGCAGTATAGGCGAGCCGTTGAGTGAATGGGTGTTAAGTTGGCTTCATTACCAGAGGACTAAGTTCAAATCCATGCTAGAACGAAATTGAAGCTTGCAATGTACACAAATACCTACGAAATGGAAAAAAAAAAAAAAAAACATTCTTTTCAGACGACGAAAAGACGAAATTTGTATAAAAACTTACTAAAATACATAATTTCCAATCGATTGCGCTAATTCTTACAGAAAGTATGAAATTCATGTGTTTACACAGTTTTTTTATCAAAAGTTCCAGGGTTCGATGAAGAGGAACAAAAATATTAATTATACATTTCGCGATATTATAAAATATTCCAATTATAATATTTTTTATTCATTTTTAAAGCTAGTAAGTCTGAGATGAATACAAATTAATAAATACAATGAAAGATAAACTAGCCCACTCCTGAATGAGTAAGACTCGTGCTCAGGAGGGGATTCCAATACAGACAAAAATAAAATTAAAATTGAGAGTGAATACAGATTAAATAGTGTATAATATGTTTAAACCCAAACTATAAATCCAATACATTTTTTTATTAATTTGGAGAGGATTCGTGGTTAAAATAATATTGGAATAAAATTTGTTTAATAATCTGGGACCTTGACTCATGCTATGATAAAAAGCTGCATTGGTTTTACATTTTGGTTCAGACAAACGCAGAGAATTCATATTTTTAGTTCTATATTTATGTATATACCTTTCAATGTTATTAAAATTTCTATGAAAATATTTTAATAAAATAAAATAATACATTTGTTTAATATTGAAAACTTTGAAGTGTTTAAACAACAATTCAGTTGGGTAATCTTCATGGTTTTTTAAACAAATTTTTAATACTTTTTTCTGTAGTAAAATTAACGGGTAAAAGTTGGATTTATTACATAATAAAATCTATAAATTCATACTGGTTCTACTAATTATTTCAGAAAGTATTAAATTCATGTGTCTACACAGTTTTTTATCCAAAGTTCCAGGGTTCGTTACAGATGAACAAAAATATTAATAATACAGTTTTCTTGGGTGATTCACGAGGATTTACCGTCCCTTAAGGAGCTTATTTCCGAAGACATTCTGTGCAAAAAATGTCATATAAGCTTTTGTCCTAATCTCAATATTTTCATAATTACACTAATTTGAAGCCGTATGTAAAATACCATTATTCTTGAGTTTTAAGGATGAAAGAACATTAGAGATAAAGAATTAATTATTCAGAAATGTCATTTCTTTAATTAGCTAGTATACCGAAGTTATAAATGTATTGTTAATTCCATAGTTGCTTCGTACAGAATTTTTTTTTTCGATTTTTAACTAAAAAAATATATTTTCTTACGCAATTATCGCAACAATTGTTACAAATCACGACACTCTGGTAAATTCTTTAAGACTGTACATTAGGATGCATAATTAAACTGTAAAGAATCAAGTTCCTAAAGTCGTATGATTTGTAACAATTTTTGTGATAAATGGGTAAGAATGATGTAATTTTTAGTTAAACATTGAAAAACAAAATCTGTACAAAGCAACTAACAACACATTTTTAGCTTCAGAACACTGGTCAGTTATTGATAGATTTATTGATATAGTTCACAAAAGTACAAACTTAATAATTTAACAAAAGATCTGTATACAAATGTAGTTCTACAAAATAAATATACAATTTCCTAAACTAATTAATCAATCGCAAATCTCAATAACTTATTGGTTAAAACTTCCACTTACGTCTTGTTTTAGTGCATGTTTAAACCAATCGTGATAACCCTTAAGACTATAAACCTTATTTATTTGCTCCTTTTCAAAATTTAATTGTAATATTTAGGTCTTATTTTACATAATAATTTATTATTCCCATTGGTCAATTAAAGAAATGACACTTCTGAGTAGTTCATTCTCTATTTGTAATTTTTTTTACCCTTAAAACTGAAGAAAAAGCTATTTTACTAACAACTTCAAATTAGTGTAATTTTGAAAATATTGAGATTAGGACAAATGTCTTATATGACATTTTTTGCTCAGAATGTCTTCGGAAATATGTTCCGTAAGGGACGGTAAATCCTCGTGAATTACCCTGTATATTCAAACGCTAATAAAATCTGTAATTTCAAACGGCTCAGGGAGTTATCTAAACACATACTTAACACAAACAAAGATAATTATTTGACACAAAGTGGGTCAAGAAAAAAAATTATAAGTATAAATTAACTTTAAAAATACAATTTCAATTTTAACAATTTAAATCATACAAATACATACACATATTAAATCAACATGTATTCTTTAACAAATAAATTCATAACGCTATTTTTTATACTTCTGATACTAAAATTTTGCAAATTTGGGTATTTTTCAATTATTTTATTATATAACTTTGGACCAAAGTAGGTACCATGGCTAAGAGCTGTGCTTGTGAAACGCTTTGATTCCTCTAGTCGTATAAAATCGGATCTTTTAGTTCCATATTTATGATGATACAATTTGAATTTATTACGGTTTTTATGTATGAAGATTAATAAGGCAACATAATAAATCTGTTTAATTTTCAAAACATTAAAATCAGTGAACAAGAGCTCGGATGAGTAATCAATTGGTTTATTAAGGCATATTTTAATTATTCTTTTCTGAATAAGTATTAGTGGAGTGAGATTAGAATTACATGCATGTCCCCCACCCTAAAATTCCATATTGGAAAATGGATTGAAATAAAGCTAAATAAATGAGACGCAAAATATTAACTGGTAAATATGACCGAAGTATAACAAAGATATAAATTGTTTTACGTAATCTATTACATAAACATGTAATATGTTTGTTCCTTCGTAAGTGTTGGTCGAGTGTAATGCCTAAATACTTAACTTCTGACGATTCGGTTAATATGGGACATTCACAATTTTGAGAAGAACAATCAGTGCAATGTCTCTGCTTATTCTGTGGTATTCGCTGATGACGCCACTTCCTTAACAATCAATAGTGATATTAATGAACTGAAAACTCTTAGTAATTCCGTTTTTAATAAAGCCAAGAAATGGTTTAGTTCTAATAAATTTCTTTTAAATGAAAGTAAAACTGCATCTTTGTTGTTTAGTAGTACAGTCATGGAAAATAATAATTTTAAACTTCTTGGTATTACTGTGGACAGCACACTTACTTGGGCAGACCATGTTGAGTCTGTTTCTAAAAAATTGTCAAGAGTAATATTTCTTCTGCGAAATTTGAAAATGTACGTTCCGAAGAATTACATTAGAGTTATCTATTTTTCTTATTTTCATAGTATACTTTCTTATGGACTACTTTTATGTGGTAATAGTTCTCATACTAATAAGGTACTGATGTTACAAAAAAAGCTATTAGAATTATAACTAATTAATCAATGAAGGCACACTGCAGACCGTTATTTGTAAATGAAAAAATTATGACTGTAACATCATTGTATATTTATCAAGCCTTAAATTTCGTCAAAGAAAATTCACATATGTTGACACATAGGAATGATGTTCATATATACAACACCAGAAACCGTGACCTTTTTGACATACCTAAGTGTAGGCTGACTAAAACAATCAATAATTATTTTATTATGTCGTTAAAAATAGCAAATAAATTTCCGAGATATCTTTTTAATCTGGAAAGGAAGTCTTTTAACAAACTTGTCTCTGGTTGGTTAATCAACAAATCATTTTATGAAATTAATGAGTTTTTTTTAATGTCAACGTTGTTGAGAGTTTTTGAATTAATTTTATTGTTTTGTTGTTTACTTTTTATTGACTTTGTCAATTGCATAATATTGTGTGCTCTGACTGTACAATACTGAATATACTGAATGATGAATTTTGAGCCTAAAAGAAGATTGAGGAGATCTAAGACCACTGGTCGGACCTTAGTGAAAACGGAACAACAGTTGTTTTGGATGTGTTTAAGGAAAAAGCGTTTGAATCAAACTACTCGTGTGTCTGTTTACTTAATTAATTACTTCAAAGAATAAAATCATTTGGTTTCATATTTCCAAAGATAACATTCATGCTTACAAGGTCAGGGGGCCGTGACCGCTGTGTGACATGCTTCAGTTATTTTGTTTATCGTGTAGGAGAACGCGTTGGCGACATATTTGAAACGAGCATAAATTACACCGCTTCTGTATATTACCAGAGAAGCACTAATTGACTCGCACTTGTTATTATTCCGTAACGAGTTAGAATCTGGAAGTAACAAAACTCAAGGTTGAAGCTTTGACCTAATTACCCAATAGTCAGCAGTGTATTCGCTTACTTAAAATTTTTCCCTCTAGACTTGTAAAGGCACATACAACGATCGTATACAGTAGGCTGAGGTTAGCATAAATACGTACGTAATTTGCCTTTATTGTCCTTCTGCTTAGGTAATATGCACTTGACAGGTAGAGTGTCAGTTTGCCAGTAGGTTTTCGAATACTGAAGTGTCTGATGTGGAAACTTTTCATAGCGTAAGGTCGAAATTTCTTTCGATAATTTTTACCCCACGTGCTAGGTTTCTGCCCTCAGGGCGAATTACTGCGAATTGACAGACATAACACAGTCCGCTCAATAATTGCTAACAGATTAAGGGGACATACGAAGTATATGAGGAAGTTCAATGGAAGGATCTACACGGCGTGCTGACATCATAATAATTGACCGAGATAAAAAAAAACTGGTCTCATTCTTGACCCCACTGTAAGGTTCGAAATTAATGAAGATCAACCAAAGCAGGTACATGAAGAGAAACGCGCTATTTACCTTCCATGCTGTGATGATCTCAGTCATAAATGTAATATTCAAGATTGGAATGTCATTGGACTTATGTTTGGTGCGCGAGGAACAATTCCCAAATTTACATTGGAGATCCTCAGAAATTAAAGGTTCCTGATAAGACTCTTCAGACAATTGCATCAACCATTTTAAAATCTTCATTGAACATCAACAATCACCATCTCTATTCATCTTTATAACATTTAATGTATATTATTTATTTTCAATAAATTTTTTTCGTTTTGATAGCCACCACATCTTGTCGCAGAATATTCTTTTTTTAAAATTTCAGTATGTATTTTTTAACATTAATTTACATTTTCTTTTTTGTTCATTTGAATTGGTTAGGATGCCAATATTTTAAATCCAAGATTTGGACGGCTATCATTTCGATGATATTCTCTTTGCTTAGTATTTCGTTGTTGTTCTTGCAATAACTCCTATGTGCAAAATATATAATTTTTCAGTAGGAAAAAAAAACACATTTATTCATCCTATGGCAGCCGTACATAGGAGACTGTGAATTCTTACATTTTCTAAACAAAGAAATATAATTACACATACGAGATTTTATTATTTGCTGTATCACTATTTAAGTTATTTAATAGAGCAAAAGTCTGAAAATCGATAAATATGTCACATAGGAGTTATTTCAGGAACAAAGACGATTTGATACAGCGTCGTTAAATAACCAACTAAAAATCATCCATATGTAAATAATATGAAAGAAAAAGTTATTTAGGAAATTTAAGTTGCTAAAACAAAACTGTATTTGCCGAGATGAGATCGAGGATTCGTCTTACGACTGGGAAAAAACTTCGGAAAAAACTCAACCAGGTAATCAACCCAAGTGGGAATCGAACCCACGCTCGAGCCCAACTTCGGATCAGCAGGCAAACGCGCTACCGCCTGAGCTACGCCGGTGACATTCATACTTTATGTGGGATTCGAATCCAAGACACTAAGTTGTTTGTAATTTCATGAGACTTTAAACAACAATAAACATTTTTATTTAAAAAAAAACTAAGCACCTTTAAGTTTTACCACAGTCTTATATATACATTCACGAAGCTCAATACGTAGTAAATATGCATCCATAGATAGTTGCTCACCACTAGGATCGCTAATATCGCCTCATTACAGACAATGCGAAATAGTACCAGCACAGTGTATTGTTCCTGGCATGCTCACAACTCAAGCCTCGTGACTGTATATACTAGACTGTGGTTTAACATTTCATTATTGAAATGCAAATGTAACAGTCGAATTATTAAAATCATCAAATAGAGTGAAGTTGAAGTTGAAAAGTTATAATGGTCAAACGTCGCATTAGTGTACAATATGTTACTAATGTTTCACTATTTCTCTGCAGTCAACTGTTTACGGACACAGAAAGAAAACAATCGAAAAAGATGGCAGGGAATTCGTAGACTCCGTAAAATTGCGTGGTACGTTTAAATGGTTGGTGATTGTGTGATTTAAAATAATCGTAGGTTACCGTTCGTACAGAATCATTTTAGCACAATCGTAGAACAAGAACTTGAACTTTTAGCGAATATCATGACCCATTGACTCTAAAGGCTGGTTCACAATAAACCGGAAACGAGAATCTGAACGAAAACGAAAACAGTGAAATTGTTAAAATGTGTAATGTGAGCATTCACGATTAACGAAAAGCTTGCCGGAGCCCGGGATAGGGAACGGAGAGTTGGCCAAGTTTCAAGTTTGGCGTTCTCGTTTCCGATCACAGCCCACTAGATCTATTCTATTGCCATCTAAAAGCTATTTTGTCGTCGTATATTTTGTAGCAAGAAGACTGTGACATAACCTATGCATTATTTTGTTCTGTGCTGTGCATCATGGAGCAACTTTTATTTGATGAGATTCTAATATTGAGTGTTGAGGAAAATCCTCACGTTTACGATAAGCAGCACACCTAGTATAAAGGTGAGAAAATGAAGGAGAATACGTGGCTTTCAATAGCTGCATCTTTGAACACCGATCGTAAGTGAATCATATTTTATTACTGTATTGGTTGTATTGCACACTACATAATCATGCTTCAATTCAATAACTACTGTTGTGTTCATTTTTGTTCTATTACAAATGTTTCTTCTCTAATTATTTTACGTTATGGTAGACTTAAAATAGGTTGTGATAATAAAGATGCATGGGTATATTTATAGTACCGTACCTAATGAAATGTTTCAGTTGAAATTTCGAAGTTGGTTAACCTGTGTTTATGTTGGCTGCCTTGTACTCATGAGAGAACGCCATTGGTCAGTTATACACAAATAACATCAGAATGCGTAATATCGACTTTACATATCGTTATTGACATAAATATCGATATGCATAGTCGTCTACGTTCTCGGTTTATTGTGAACCAAAAATTTTCATATTCACGTCCCCTGCTTCTCGTTTTCATTCTGGTTCTCGTTCCCGGTTTATTGTGAACCAACCTTAAGGATCAATATGAACGTAGGCTGTTACAGAAATGGTAATGGACTTTTTCCCGTACAGGTGCCCACTTATATTTTCCGCGTTAAACTATTATCTTAATATATAAAATTGAATGTGGGTATGTATGTATGTATGTATGTATGTATGTATGTATGTATGTATGTATGTATGTATGTATGTATGTATGTATGTATGTATGTATGTATGTATGTATGTATTTTTGTATGTATGTATGTATGTATGTATGTATGTATGTATGTATGTATGTATGTATGTATGTATGTATGTATGTATGTATGTATGTTCTCTATACAAATCTACACGCTTTGACCGATATGTGCCAAAGTTTGCACATTTAACCTTCATAACCAGGAGAAGGACATAGGCTACATTAAAATTGTGCAAATGGAATTTAAATTAGTTAAATATATAAAAAATAAAAATAAATAGATCAAATATTCATGTATTATATTAAAATACAAAATCTTCTACAGTCAATTGTTCTTTATTATTGTCTGTTGTGTTCAACATAGACTTTCACGAGGCCTTGGAAATTTTAACACGAAATTAAATTACATTGTTGTTACACATCACGAAGGCTAAAACTAAATAATTCATGCAATAAGTATCTTTACGCAGTCCAGGACCGTATTATGAATTCCTCGATGCAGTTTTGTAGATAGCGAGCAGACTGTTTTATACAATTGGATTCTAGAATTCTTTCAAACTACAAGGATTGCTACCACATTATTTACTTAATATTGAATAGCCATAGTAGACCTACTATTGCGAAATATTGACTCACCAAAATTATGCACTAACAAGAATTTGTGTCAAAATCTCTTGCGAAACGTAATATGAGTGGCAATATTAACTGGAAAAACGAAAGAAGATGATGTTTTTATCCCAAGTACTGCTATTATAGCCATTCGATGTTAAGCAATTATTATAAGTTATAGTAATATTTGTGATAATATTACAATATTATAATATTTCAATAATAATATAGAGCCTATTTCACTGTTACTGTTAACCCGTCTCTTATTAATAAGTTATGGTCACTAATGACTTGGCCGTTTATAGAAAAATATGATTTTCTGTTGTGGTAGTGTTCTACATTGCCTTCTCCAGGAGAGTGAATTCTGATGAGTATAGTCTCTGTTTCTGCAAAACACCCTGAAATCCATGTATTTGATAGAATCCATCCGTTACAGATTGTAGTTTGGCCTTGAAGGAAATTAAATATATTGTGGGCAGAAAGGCTTAATAATGCATAATGCATAAGGCTTAATAATGCATGTTAAATATCTTAAATATCCCTGTAGCATAAGGTCTTAGGGCGGAATTCATAGTCGTCACTTATAAATGAGTGAACCCTTAAGTGGTTACTTATACACATTTATAATTCATAGTTGTCCCTTATTCACATAATGAGTGATTACTTAAGTGAGCTGATCTGTACCCTAAAGTGACCACTCATTTTCAAAAATGGATACCGAGAATGATTTTGAGGATTTTGTGGAGTTTGTTGAACGAAATGAGGAAAATATACGTGTCCCAAAAAGGTATATTAGAGACATGGAGAATCCTCTGGAAATGTATAGTGAACTGAAATTTAAGAAGCGATATCGTTTTCAGATCAATTCGAAGTTGTTGCTCTAGCCAAATTGATATTTATTTATTTATTTACTTACTTATTTACTTACTTACTTATTTACTTACTTACTTACTTATTGACTTACTTATTCACTTACTTATTTACTTACTTACTTATTTACTTACTTACTTATTTACTTACTTACTCACTTATTCACTTACTTATTTACTTACTTACTTATTTACTTACTTACTTATTTATTTACTTACTTACTTATTTACTTACTTATTTATTTACTTACTTACTTACTTATTTACTTACTTACTTATTTACTTACTTACTTACTTATTGACTTACTTATTCACTTACTTATTTACTTACTTACTTATTTACTTACTTACTTATTTATTTACTTACTTATTTACTTACTTACTTATTTACTTACTTATTTACTTACTTACTTATTTACTTACTTACTGATTTACTTACTTATTTATTTATTTAGTTACTTACTTAATTATTTATTTATTTACTTATTTATTTATTTATTTATTTAGTTACTTACTTACTGACTTACTTAGTTATTTATTTATGTATTTACTTATTTACTTATTTATTTACTTACTTATTTACTTATTTATTTACTTATTTACTTATTTATTTACTTATTTACTTATTTATTTAGTTATTTACTTATTTATTTATATATTTATTTATTTACTTACTTATTTACTTACTTATTTATTTATTTATTTATTTATTTATTTATTTATTTATTTATTTATTTATTTATGTCTATAACAGGGCAAAGCCCCAATTACAATAGACAGTACAGATATTTGTTGAAAAGCATAGAATTGCATATAACATGAAAAGAAGACATAAAGCAGATACAAGGTTAATTACAAATTAAAAATAAATAAAAACAAGTAGATACTACCTAAATAAAAGACACAGATCTAGATATAAATGAAAAATACTAAATAAAAATAAATTAAAAGGGGTTAAGTATAGATATCATAGCCAAAAATGCAAAATGTAGCTATAATTGACAAATTATAGAGTAAATATAACACTATGTTAATAAATTCAATATACAGTATTATATAGTAGGCCTAATAGGCTTAATTTATTTATTTAAGAAATTCACTACTACAGAACATGTGTTCCAATTAGTAGGATATCTGATTATAACTATAACTAACATACAACTAGAATTTAACATATCATGAAACTATTGCTGTATATAACTTATTCAGTACAATAATATTGATAACTGGTTGTTATAGCAACTCCACATGTAGAGCTGCTTTCGATTAGTTCAATGAGAGTCAGCTTTTGTTATGACGTCATGTCCGGCAGCTGTAAGTGAGCACTCATTATGTGAAAATAAGTGTTGTCTATGAATTCGGAACTGACTTAAGGGTTCCTTATTATAAGGAAACACTTATTACTTAAGGGGTCACTCATTTTTTAAGTGACGACTATGAATTCCACCCTTAATGTTGTTAAGACTCTATTCATAGGTGAGATGGAATTATTTCGATTAGTCAATTTCTTTGGATATTAGTGGCACTTTCTTTAATATTCGTCACCAGGGAGGAGAAAACATAAGTAAATATGGTTCGTTTTGGTTTTATATAGTTCCCTTGCCGAGGTCTCCGATAAGTCTAACAGACAGTTTATTTAGAAATAGACCAAAATTTAAAATCTGGGCAACGCCGGATAATTTAAGCTAGTTATTTGATATTCTTGGAATACTGACATCATCTCAAAGACGAAATATATTAGGGATTGCTGAAATTGATGCTGAAACCTGAATCAGGCGAGGAACATAGAGAAAATTAATGTGACTCAAGATAAAAAGGTTCGATTCCCAGATTAAATTTCTGTTTGTTGGAGTTTTCGCACAGATATAGGGCTACGTAACTTACGTTCTTTGAAACTACAAGCTGGACTTCAGGTAGGTCAGCCGTGAAGTATGTATTAAGCAAGGCACATGAGTGACGCTACGTGGAAGGCCGTGACTTTGAACGTTCCAACCTAGGGTATGATTATTTCTTAGTCGTCAGTCATATCTCGCGTTATCTTGTCACGGAAGTCTCACTGTTTCTGTTTTTCAATTCTTAGTCACGATAGAATAGAAACTTAAGAAACCTGAAGGCAGAAATAAGTAAGAACTTACGGTTTTATGTATGTAATGTCCACATACCTTAACACAGAAAGGTATCTGAAAACGCAACACGGATTCATCCAATATGCAGAGAAACTAAAAGAAGAACTCGATATACCCAATCTCCTTCAACCACTAATGCTTCCACAAAACCCACTTCAGATAGATATAATTCAATCAGAAATAGATCTCCTAGAACAAATCACCAAAAATCAACGCAGTAAAGAAAATTTAAAACAATTGGCCCTTGAAACCGACAACATCAGATATCCGGAAGACTATTGGATAAGAATTTATACCGATGGCTCGAAAACAGACCCTCAAGGAAATGTACGAGCTGGTATTCTACTTAAATGACATGTACAATTTTATATAGCTCAACTAAAATATGTTTTTATATTGACTTAATCTGTTTACTATGTATTGTATTTTTTGTTTAGCGTAACTGATGAATTGTATGTACTGTAAATTGAATAGTATACTGTATAGGTCAACTGATGAATTGTTTAAGCTTGTAAATTGAATTAATCTACTTCATATGAATTGTATAGCTTAACGAAAATAAGTTTGTAAATTGAACTAATTTGATTGTATATGTTTGTATAGTTTGGCTGATGAATTGTATATGTTCTTAAAATGATTACTAGTCTGTGTAGCTCTACTGATGAATTGTATATAGACCTACTGTAAATTGAATGGTAATATGTATAGCTCAACTGATGAATTGTTTATGATTATAAATTGAATTAATCTACTTGATATTAATTGCACAAATTTGTATAGCTTAATGAAAGTATGCTACTTTGTATTGTATATATTTGTATAATTTTGGCCGATGAATTGTATATGCTTTAAATTGAATAGTAATCTATATAGCTCTACTGATAAATTGTTTGTGTTTGTAATTTGAAGTAGTTTGCATGATATGTATTATCAATTTCTGTATATCACAACTGGTTGAATTGTTTATGCCTTAAATTTAATTAAATTGTTTTGTATTATAATATAGCTCAACTTATGAATGATCGTTTGCGTTTGTAAATTTAATAATCTGATTGGCTATGTATTGTATATTTTTAGTAGAGCCATCGATGTAGCTCAGTCGGCAGACTCGCTGGGCTGCTGATCCGGAGCTGCGTTCGGGCTTGGGTTGGATCCCACTTTGGACTTTGGTTTCTTCGGAGGTTTTCCCCAGCCGTGGGACTGAAGCCGGATGGTCTATGGCGAGTCCTTGGTATCAACCCCTTTGATTTGATTACCCCCTTTGATTTGATTACCTGGTTGGGTTTTTCCGAGGTTTCCCCCACCGAAAAGGCAAATGCCGGGTAATATTTTGGCGAATCCTCGGACCTCATCTCATCTCACTACATCTCGCCAAAATGTAAAAAAAATGTAAAAAAATTGTACAAAATTGTAAAAATTGTAGAAAATTACTAAATTGTAAAACTATAAAAATTTGTAAAAATTGTAATTGTAATATTGTAAAATGTTGACATGTTCCACATCTTAAAGCTTCATTGCTCATGTAAGATCTATGGAATAAAATAAATGAATGAATGAATGAATGAGTAATCTCTTTTTGCTTCTATCTTCCAGTTGGTTATAATCTATCTGCCTATGATGGAGAAATTGAAGCTATACATGTTGCCTTAAATCAACTTTTGACCACATTACACCCTCATTCAAATCTTTATCCTGGCTGCAACTTAGCAACCGTAGAACACTTCATTCGCTCTCTCTTCTGTTTCGAGTTCTCCACACTTCTACTCCAAATTATCTTCGTTCCCGGTTTAACTACTTATCCTCCAATCACAATCTAAACACCAGGTCACAGGAGAGCCAAATTCTAGCAATTCCTGCCCATAGAACATCCCACTATTCATCCTCTTTTACTGTCTCAGTTCCCCGTGAATGGAATTCTCTACCTCAGAAGATTAGGGGCTGCCAGACAATAACGACGTTCAAGAAAAGGCTAAACGATTTCTTACGGGCGCAGTCAAATTGAAATTATACTTGTGATCGAGCTTAATAATTTAATTTAATTTAATTTAGATATGGCTATCATTACTATTGTTGTTGTTATTATTATTATTATTATTATTATTATTAATATTATTACATAATTATTTTATTGGTGTTGTGAAAACGAAAAGAATTGTCATTGTATTATATTAATTATGTATTATATTGTCTTGTATTTGTAGTATTGTATTGCTTTGAATTGTATTGTATTGTATTGTATTGTATTAATTATGTTATATTCATAGCACTGTAGTAATTTTTTATCATACTGGTTGAGTGGAAGAGAAGGAATGGTTAAAATAAACCATTATTTATTCCATATGGATAAATTCACAAACGCCGTCATCCTCTCGGATTCAAAAGCAGCCATTTTGTCCATAAATAAAACTGACCACCCCTACACAGAACAAATCAATAATTGTCAAACAATACTTGCAACTTTAAAAAAAACGTGGCAAAACAGTTGTGTTACAGTGGATCCCAGGACATTGTAATCTACATGGGAATGAACACATTAGCTAAGAAGGGTGCCAATCTCAAAATAAACCCACGGAAACCTTTGTCATTTAACTCAGTAAAACAATATATCAAGCAACTACAATAAAATAATCACCACGGCAACAAGAACTGGACATTAAACATTTCGCAACAACGTAGGAAGTTACTGAAGGATATACCTCCTGAACCAGAAGACTGGCAGTTGCAAGCTTTCGTCTGAACACTGAACATGGCATCCTGGGTAAACACCTCAATCGTCTTGGCATCCTTCCATCAGCATCCTACATTTTGTGCCATCAACAAGAAGACAGGGATAGACAACATCTTGCAAAATGCCCTGCTCTGAAATCCTCCAAGGAAGTCGACCGCTACTGGGAAGCCAGAGCCCGAATGTTTTTGATTACTTAATCCGTAGTTTTGTTCACCACTTTCTTGTTTTTCTCTCAGTCAATGATGGTGAATATCATGTACTAGCCAGTAGAAAAATAAATAAATAAATATATGTAATGTAATTTAATGTGATATATGCATGTGAGTATGTATTTATGTATGTATGACTACGGCCTTTTTATGGCAATAGTTCTTCCATAAATGAATTTCGTTTATTACAGAAGAAAGTTTTAAAAATATTGTGACAGCGACGTGAGATTCGAACTCACGACCAGCGTCCCGCGAGAGAGAGCATATCGCGCGGGCTTCATGAAGCATGGGGGACGGCGCGCGGCGGAGAGGGGAAAGGCCAACGCGACGAGGGGAGAGTGCACGCGCAACTGCTGCATGCGGAGTAAGGGGGAATGGACCTTCCCGACCCTTCCAGAAGTGCGTCGAAGTGGAGATATCCAGATAATTCTCTACACACCTGTAGAAATTTCTCGCAACTATGAATTTGCTATAAAAGAAGAAGCGCCAGCGAACTCGAGCAGTTTTCAGTTGATTAGTCAGCCAGTCAGTGAGAAAGCCAGAGCAAGCAAGCCAGTCTTGTGTACCGGAGTTCGACTCGAGTGTGCGTCCGCAACTGTATCAGCATCCGAAGACCTGAGTTCGAGTGCAGTGGACCGCAGTTGGAGGGACCTGAGTTCGAGTACAGTGAACTGTCTCTGAAGGTCTGTGGTTCGAGATACTGTGAACTCGAGTGACTGAGCTAGAAGAACTGTGAACTGAGAACTGATAGTTCTGATTTGTAAATAGTGTTTGTAAATATTAGTTAAGATTAACAGTTCATTGTTGTTCGTAATAGTCCAAGTAAATTGTCATTGCCGTCAGTGGAGTGCTATAACGAATATTGTGTTGAGTGAAAATCCTATTGTTGACGAGAGCGTTTAAGGTGAATTGTAGAAAGGAATTATTGTTGGAAGAATAAAATCCTATTGTTGTGAGTTAAATAAATTTACAATATTAACGAAGTATTCTTACAGAGCTTTCTTTATTCAACAAAAAATTTCCCTACGACAGTTTTCAGCTTATATGTTTATGAAGTTTTAATGTACGTTAAGAACAATGAGGAATGTTGTTCACTAGAAATGAAATACATAATTACGAAACAAGGAATGCCTTTACTTGTAATGCACCGTTGCATAGACTGACTGCCACTCAGAATAGTTGTGTAGTATATACTGACAAAGATTTTTAATATGTTGCCTGTAAATATAAGAAATTTGACAATTCCAGCATTCAAGCAGAAAATTAAAGAATGGTTCCTAGCCTGACCATTTTATTTTCTAAATGATTTATTTATTCATTTACTTATTTATTTACTTATTTATTTATTTATTTATTTATTTATTTATTCACTTATTTATTTACTTATTTATTTATTTACTTATTTATTTATTTATTTATTTAGTTATTTATTTACTTATTTATTTATTTAGTTATTTATTTATTTACTTATTTACTTATTTATTTATTTATTTACTTATTTATTTATTTAATTATTTATGTACTTATTTATTTATTTAGATATTTAGTTATTTATTTATTGAGTTATTTATTTAGTTAGTTATCTATTTATTTAGTTATTTATTTACTTATTTATTTAGTTATTTGTTTATTTATTTAGTTATTTATTTATTTAGTTATTTATTTATTTAGTTATTTACTTATTTATTTATTTACTTATTATTTAATTATTTAGTTATTTATTTATTTAGTTATTTATTTAGATATTTAGTTATTTATTTATTTAGTTATTTATTTAGTTATTTGTTTATTTATTTATTTATTTAGTTATTTATTTAGTCATTTGTTTATTTATTTGTTTATTTACTTATTTATTTATTTAGTTATTAATTAATTAATTTATTTATTTAGTTATTTAGTTATTTATTTATTTAGTTATTTATTTAGTTATTTGTTTATTTATTTATTTGTTTATTTATTTGTTTGTTTGTTTATTTATTTATTTGTTTGTTTATTTATTTATTATTTATTTATTTCTAGTAAGTTTGAAATTAATACAAGTTAATACAATGTGACATAAACTAGCCCACTCCTGAATGAGTAAGACTCGTGCTCAGGAGGGGATTCCAATACAGACAAAAATAATATTAAAATCGAGAGTGAATACGGATTAAACAGTGTTTAATAAGTTTAAACCTAAACTATAAATCCAATACAATGTTTTTAATTTTTTTATTAATTTGGAGAGGATTCGTGTTTAAAATTATGTTATAATAAAATTTGTTTAATAATGTGGGACCTTGACTCACGCTATGATAAAAAGCTGCATTGGTTTCACATTTTGGTTCAGAAAAACGCAGAGAATTCATGTTTTTAGTTCTATATTTATGTATATACCTCTCAAAGTTATTAAAATTTTTGTGACAATATTTTAATAAAATAAAATAATAAATTTATTTAATGTCGAAAACTTTGAAATGCTTAAACAACAATTCAGTTGGGTAATCTTTCTGCTTTTTTAAACAAATTTTTAATACTTTTTTCTGTAGTAAAATTAACGGATAAAGGTTGGATTTATAAGTTCCACCCCAACCTATAATACCATACATAAATATAGATTGAAATAATGCTAAATAAATTATACGTAAACAGTTAATTGACTAAAAAACGATTGTTTTAAATTTTAGTTGGACTTTTAATCCACCGTTGTTTTTTTATTAGCCTTAAGAGAATTTTGACCTTGTTTTTCTTCTGTACTCTTAATATATATAATATAAATTATATTATATATAATAATTTAATGTTAATATATACATATATATATTACGTATATTATAAATTTTCAAACAGTTATTATTGTACCACATTTTAAAGCTTAGTGTAGTCAATAAGAGTTAAATTATAATAGTTATCTTAACTTGGTTATTTAACGACGCCGTATCAAGTACTTGGTTATTTAGCGTTGATGAAATTGGTGATAGTGAAATGGTATTTGGCGAGATGAGCCCGAGAATTCGTCACAGTTTATCTGACATTTGGCTTACGGTTGAGGAAATCCTCGGAAAACCCAACCAGGTAATCAGCCCTGGCGGGAATCGAACCCGCGCCCGAGTGCAGCTCCGGATCCCCAGGCAAACGCGCTACTAATATCTGATCTTGGGGGACCAAAGCTGTAGTTAAAATTGGTACTGAAATATAGGACTGTAAGGAAAGAATATTGATGAACCTTCTATCTAGCGGAAAGATGTCTGTTTTTTGATGCAAATCAGTGAAACAGTCAAGTTCTTTCCAACTTTAGAGAGTTATTAAAAGTCAAACTTGACGAATTCTTGAATAGAAGTGTAAAGCATATATTTATCTACTAGCCGTACCCGTGCGCTCCGCTGCACCCGTTAGAAATAAATATAAAGTAAATACATAATTAAAATAGGACATTTGAGCCAGGGAACATTCGTGTTTGATATAAGGATAAATCGTTTAATATGTTACTTAATTTAAATTGTATTTGCATAATTAAAATGCGATCATTTTGATCCAGAGAGCACTCATTTGGTCATAAAAATTATTTTAGGAAATACAGGAAACGAATGTACAGAATAGGCTATCAAGTTTTCTGTGCATAAGAAGCTATTTTAATCTTACCTGTCCTCGATTCACTCAGAAGTTACTGTAATAACATTATAGCATTATGTCCATACAGAGAAACTACACTTTCCAATGGTGAATTAATAATTAATTATATAAATCGGTTAATTTAGCTTAAGATATTACTTCATACAAACACAGAAACACTCTCTGTAGGCTATCTTTCATAGCTTTCGATTGTTGCTGTCCAAGGCCCCTTATAGACGAAGTCATTTGTTTTTTAATTCATGACACGGCCTTAGATGGCAGTTATTTTAATTTTAAAACTCATTTATCTCATTAAATATCAGTCCTATCAAACTTTTTCAAGGAATAAAACTTATCGCAAATTATTTTTAAAGAAACGTTTGTTATGTAACATTTTTCACAAAAATCAATAATAAGCGAGATATTTCGATTTATTTAATTCAGGCTCCCTTATAACCCCCCTTTTAAATAATGTATTTTGAATGCCATATAGCCTAAAATCTAAGTTACAACGAACTTAATTTATATTCCAATTTTCATCGAAATCGGTTCAGCCATTATCGCGTGAAAAGGTAACAAACATACAGACAGACATAACAAACATTTTCAAAAAAGCGATTTTCGGTTTCAGGGAGATTAATTATATATGTTAGGACCAATTATTTTTGGAAAATCGAAAATTACCAGACAAATTTCGGCTACGGATTTATTATTAGTATAGATGTAGTGCATACTAAATTTAGATTTTGAAAATAATTGTACTTGACCTGTTTTTGTACTGAGGTATTCAATTTCTCTACTTCCTCCTCACCGTGGAAATTATCTGTTGTTGTCAGATAGTACTTTCGTATAGCTTACCTTCAGATATCAGTGAAACGTCCCAACGTTAATTTATTCACTGGCTAACATTACAACTTTTTTATGTGTTAACTTTTACGAAATTACCTGACTGACTTGTTTCGAAGTATTATCTTTCATTGTCCAAAGCCTTAATTCCCTAAAAAGTTAACACAATAAAGTAGTTGTAAAGTTAATCAGTGAATATAAAAGTTAATTAAAGCTAATTAAATTATTAAATTATTATGTACTTAATTCTATTTATTTTGTAACGCACTATTCCATAAATTATTTAATATCTCCATGGATACGATTATGTAATTCAGTCCATCATAACATTGTGGGCTTAAAAAAACCTTTATAGGCTATAGTGTAAAAAATGTCGTTTGTTTACTTATACTTATATTTATTTAATTGACAAAAACTTATCTTCAGCTTGTTTGTCTTTAATAACAACTCCGGAAGGAATTTCTGTTTCAACAGATCCCGACATTATTTCCAACATAACAGAAATTCAGAGACTGGTAACTTAACAACAAAGAAATAACAGCATCATGCATGGCCTACCTCAACGAATAATTTTTATTCTACATGTTCTTTTTTTTTCTAGTATACATAGTCCCTAGATACCAAAACAAAACACGCTAAACAAGACATACAAACACAAAGCGATTTGTAACTTAAAACTCTTATTGAAAAGTTTTAATTTATTCAGTTACGGACTAGTGGCCACAAAATAATGTATGAACCTTTGGCGAAATTTTATGTTTAAACTTCGAGCTAGAAGACCTCGACAGCAACCCGTAGCCCTCGCTATAAACATCTTCATTTCGCCCTTGATACATAAATTACTATTTTATGAGTGAGTTACATAGCTCCGTAGTGCAATCTCATTGTCATTACTAACAAAAATAAAGATTCGGTAAAATGATAATCCAATAACAGACATTAGAAGAATCAGGGTCACAAATTCTAAGAATTGTTAATTATACCAAAAATAATTGCCTGAGGATTAAGGGAAACTTATGATTTTTAAAACTTCTACAATTTTCATCCAAATTTTATTCAATTTAAACTACGTAAACAAGCCTACAGTACTGTCATTTGTACAAAATTTGGTGACATTACGGCTAATAGTTTTGAAATTATATTTTTAAATGTATTTTATATTGACGTCACAAAAAGGTTCTTTGCGTCAATGTTTTCAAAATTTTTAGTTCATATTTACTCAAAATCTTCAAAATAGTTATGTATATAAAAATTATTAATTAGTTTTTTGAGCTACACAGGTCAATTTTCGCGCCGGCTTCCGGAGTATGATTCTGAGTCGGTGTTGGCCTGCACTCTGTCCGGTAATACAAGGGGAAGTAAGACTGACGAAGGAAGAAGAACGTAACACATATCTCAGAGTAATTAGTCCCAGATCAGCCTTGGCGCCTAGTAGAGCAATGCTCAACACAGTCCATGTTCGACCTTGGCGTAAGAGACGTCAACTATCCATCCGAAATAAATAACTAGTGTTTTACATATTGTAAAAGATCTACACGTGCTTGTCAGTGTAAATGAGGAGGACCTATCTCTCTGCCGTATACTTTAAGCTTACTACTGAAAACTATCACAGTTCCATATTAAAGTTGAAAAGGGTTATTACTTATTACACATTGGAATCGTTTCAACCGAGAGAGAGAGTAAAAAGTTTTCTGTGAAATGCTAGGTCGTGAAATATAAGGCTATTTGTAACAGAAAATATAAATACCAGATGGGCTTCGAACAATATGTGCCACCGGCATGGCTCAGTCGGTTAAGGTGCCTGCCTGCCGGTCTGAAGTTGCGCTCGGGCGCGGGTTCGATCCCCGCTTGGGCTGGTTACCTGGTTGGGTTTTTCCGAGGTTTTCCCCAAACGTAAAATGAATGCCAGGTAATCTATGGCGAATCCTCGGCCTCATCTCGACAAATATCATCTCACTATCACCAATCTCATCGACGTTAAATAACCTCGTAGTTGATACAACGTCGTTAAATAACCAACTAAAAAAAATAAAAAAAAAAAAACAATACGTTGGACCATTAGGAACCTACCTACATCTATATTTCACTTCTCCGAATATTTCTAGATCATTACAAATTACTTATTTCCATCGGTTTATAGACTACTGTCATTTTATTATTTAAACTATTAACAAGTCTACAGGGTGATTCACGAGGATTTACCGCCACTTACGGATCTTATTTTCGAAGACATTCTGAGCAAGAAATTTCATATAAACATTTGTCCTAATCTCAATATTTTCAGAGTCACACTAATTTGAAGTTGTTAGTAAAATACCTTTTTTATTTAGTTTTAAGGGTAAAAAAATATTACAAATAGAGAATGAACTATTCAGAAGTATCATTTCTTTAATTTTCTAGTGTTCTGAAGCTAAAAATGTGTTGTTAATTGCTTCGTAAGATTTTGTTTTTCAATTTTTCACTAAAAATTACATTATTCTTAATCACTTAACACAAAAATTGTTACAAATCATACGACTTTAGGAACTTGATTCTTTACAGTTTAATTATACATCCTAGTGTACAGTCTTAAAGAATTTACAAGAGTGGCGTGATTTGTAACTAATGTTGTGATAAATGCGTAAGAAAATGTAATTTTGTAGTTAAAAATCGAAAAAAAAAATCTCTACGAAGCAACTATGGGATTTACAATACATTTTTAGCTTCAGAATATTAGCTAATTAAAGAAATGATACTCCTGAATTTAATTCTTTATCTGTAATATTCTCTTCCCCTTAAAACTATAGAATAATGGTAATTTACGAACAATTTCAAATTAGTGTAATTCTGAAAATATTGAGAATGGGACAAATGTTTATATGACATTTTTGCTCAGAAATAAGCACCGTAAGGAACGGTAAATCCTCGTGAATCACCCTGTATATCACTTATCTTTTCTACTTTTGAATTATAATATAAAAATTCTACTTTTAGGCTGTCACCGGTCACATATTTAACAACTAATCTTCCCCGAGATATCTTTAGTCTTGTTTACTTAGAACCTAGGTTTCATTGTCATAAAATAAAGATAAAACAGTAAAACTATTGTTACATATAAGTTAATTTGTGTTCCTTCTCTAACTTAAATTTGGAATATCCTTATAACTTGATAGACAAATATTTCGTGCCTATGTTTTTCGTACGTAAGGTGTTGTATAGTCAGTCTAAAATATTAAATCTGAAATAACGTCAATTTGTAGGTTTATCTATAGCCTATCTATTCTATACTAATAATAAATCTGTAGCCGAAATTTTTCTGGTAATTTTCGATTTTCCAAAAATAATTGGTGTTAAGATGTATAATTAACCGCCCTGAAACCGAAAATCGCTTTTTTGAAATTTTTGTTTGTATGTCTGTCTGTCTGTCTGTCTGTCTGGATGTTTGTTACCTTTTCACGCGATAATGGCTGAACGGATTTCGATGAAAATTGGAATTTGAAGTAAGTTTGTTGTAACTTAGAATTTAGGCTATATGGCATTCAGAATATTTTATTTAAAAGGGGGGGGGGTTATAAGAGGGCTTGAATTAAATAAATCGAAATAACACCTTTTTTATTAATTTTCATGAAAAATATTACATAACAAAAGTTTCTTTAAACATAATTTCCGATAAGTTTTATTCCATGCAAAATTTGATAGGACTGATATTTAATGAGATAAATGAGTTTCAAAATTACAATAACAACGCCATCTAAGGCCGTGTAATGAAATAAAAAACAAATGACTTCCTCTATAAGGGGCCTTGGACAACAACAATCGAAAGTTATGAAACATAGCCTACAGAGAATGTTTCTGTGTTTGTACGAAGTAATATCAGAAGCTAAATTAACCGATTTGTATAATTAATTATTATTTCACCATTGGAAAGTGTAGTTTCTCTAGATGGACATAATGCTATAATGTTATTACAGTAACTTCTGAGTAAATCGAGGACAGGTAAGATTAAAATAGCTTCTTATGCACAGAAACCTTGATAGGCATTCGTGTCCTGTATTTCCTAAAATAATTTTTATGACCAAATGAGTGGTCTCTGGATCAAAATGATCGCATTTTAATTTTTTAATGCAATTTAAATTAAGTAATATAATAAACGATTTATCCTTCTATCAAACACGAATGTTCCCTGGATCAAATGTCCTATTTTAATTATGTAATTACTTTATATTTATTTCTAACGGGTGCAGCGGAGCGCACGGGTACGGCTAGTTCAGTAATATTTTTATCTTTTGAGGATAACACATAAATGTACATGAGTTGAAATAAATATTAGAAGAAGAATAAAAATAATAAGGAGAAGAAAATTATCTTGTCTGCAGACCACATGGATTAAGGGTAAAGAATTTCCATGCAGATGAACCAAGATCGTTCGTCCGTGAGTACGATGTATTTGCAACGTTGCAATTTACTTCTTGCCATCAACATCAATTTATCAATGTCTGCAGGTTTTTTCGCCGATTGAAGTGTTTTCCAGGTGAAATAAGCATTGAGGGAAGGTCTAGCTTCTCTTGCAATTTTTTGTACCATACGAAGTCTGAAACTCGGGAGGAAATTAAACGCGGAATAAATATGGGAAATGCGTGTTATTATTCGGTTGAGAAGCTTTTATCATCCAGTCTGCTGTCAAAAAATCTGAAAGTTAGAATGTATAAAACAGTTATATTACCGATTGTTCTGTATGGTTGTGAAACTTGGACTCTCACCTTGAGAGAGGAACATAGGTTAAGGGTGTTTGAGAATAAGGTGATTAGGAAGATATTTGGGGCTAAGAGGGATGAAGTTACAGGAGAATGGAGAAAGTTACACAACGCAGAGCTGCACGAATTGTATTCTTCACCTGACATAATTAGGAACATTAAATCCAGACGTTTGAGATGGGCAGGACATGTAGCACGTATGGGCGAATCCAGAAATGCATATAGAGTGTTAGTTGGGAGACCGGAGGGAAAAAGACCTTTAGGGAGGCCGAGACGTAGATGGGAGGATAATATTAAAATGGATTTGAGGGAGGTGGGATATGATGGTAGAGACTGAATTAATCTTGCTCAGGATAGGGACCAATGGCGGGCTTATGTGAGGGCGGCAATGAACCTCCGGGTTCCTTAAAAGCCAGTAAGTAAGTAAGTAAGTAGTATACGAAGTCTGATTATGCAAGCAGTACTCATGCTCTTCTGACATCTTGCAACGTTGTTGTTAGCTGTAGGAAATATTTTTGTCATTATTGTGACATTTTATATCTTATTTCTTGTACTTTCTTCACCATCTTCCATTGCAATATTTAATGCACAAATGAACTCAAGTTTAAAATAAGATGTAGAAAGCGATACGGCAGTGTGAAGAATAGTCTCTGTCACGGCAGAAACACAATTATACTCATCGTGTACCACATTCCACGTCCCAATCCCTCTTACACTTTCCGTAGGCAATCTAGATGTAGATGTGCAGTTAGCTTCAGGTTTCTGTTGCGTTTCGTAAATAAAACTCATTGGGCCTCAGGGAGGTACCCTGAAATTCGTAGCGAAGAGAAAATTAATTTCTCTGTGACTGAAATCGAACCCGTCAGCAGCTTCT